>NC_056733.1:1438943052-1439093052 GCF_019279795.1 Protopterus annectens
TCTGAAATAAAAATCATACTAGAGATGGACTCATCCATTCAGTTTCCCATCACCAACGGGATCATCAATAAATTATCAAACAACTGCTCAGCAAAAGGTAAATCAACTGGAGTAAACATATAACTTCCCTCCAATCTAAAGCCATTTAACATTCAGACATTTTAATTTGTGCACAAGTTATTCAGAGACTGGCAGTTTACTGAGCTGTCACATTAGCACTCTATGCTTACGTCTAAACCAATGAAGCATACTTGTCAATTCCAGTAGAATTAAAGTAGCTTAATAAGAAAGTTATTTGCAAGGTTACATGACAGTTTATATTGGCAATAAGCAAAGATTTTAAAAAGGCTCTGTTTCTCGAAATTATGCTGAAAAGTCTTCCAAGGTAAATACAACCTTTTGATTTAGTATAGAACCATAACTCTCAAACTTAGAGCAAGATATCTGGAGAAAGAGAAAAATAAAAGTGGGACAAAGGCCCCAAAATAGTTATGCATCACAGACACCATTAAAACAACTGTAGCTGCAAACATTATACATCACTTATAATCTTTCTATCCCGTCATTGTCAGTTAAGCATTATATGGCTCATTCAATCCTGCCTTCTTTTGCAACAAACAAAACAATGTTTTGAAATGACAAATGGATTAAAAATAATAAATAAAACACATTGCATCCACATCCTGCAACTTCCTACCTGCAAATAACCGCAGAGCTTTCACTGAAACTAGGGCTGCTTATTTCCCAGGAATGATAGTTCTCACTAATTAAATTTAATAGGATACAATCTACCAGGATCTGGACTACCTAAAATAAATTAAATTATGGCCTGCAAGTTGCAAGTGCACTTTATTTACTTAAACTATATTTCTAAGATCACTTACTGTATTTTTTCAGTAACATCCCAATATCCATTTCCAGGTCACTTTACAAGACATTGGCAGTGGTAGACTTGCATCCTCCAGATCCCTACAGGGCCACACTCATACTGTTAGCATTGTCCCATTAAATATACATATCCATCCACTGCAAATGGCAAGAAGCTATGTCTTAAAAAATCTACTTTTGGCATGCCCTGTACCCAAGTATCAGGTTTTGAAACAAAGAAACATTCCCCACAGTCCGCAAGTCTCTGTCTTTAATAATCATCTACTGTTGCAGCCCTCCCAACACACAAACACACACATACACTCTAAAACCCACAACATTTAAAAAATGACATTGTGCCCACCTGATTTGCCAGTATTAATGATCCACCAAAGCTGTACTTATTGTTATCCAATCTGCCACTGCTTAGAACCCACCAATGACAAAACAATGCTGGGTGCTTTTTTGTTTGTCAGAAAAAAGAGTTAAACTTTATATGCTACAGTCCCACAAAGTCAATCCACTACTGACCCACTGACCCTAGGCTGCTGTCTCATTCTTACTCCCTGGAACTGCATTAGCTTGGATGACTAATTTTATTTCCTAAGCAAAAGACACAAATTGGAAGATGAAGTGAAAATCCATACAGTTGAGAGGTATGATTTCATATTCAATACAACACTCTCTCTGTCAGGAAAGCTTCAATTTAATGAAAGTGTACTTTTAATGCACGATATATCTATGAGCTAACTTATTTGTGTTCAGCAGGTAGATTGATCATCATTATCCTCTTTGTGCATGTGTCTCTCTGTCATACACACATCACACACACACTCTTCTTCTACTTTCACATACACAAATATTCTGCTTTCATGCATGTACTCACAGACTCACTCACTCCATACTTACCTAACACAGGTAAGTGCTGACCCTTTCAAAGGCAATGGCGGGAAATCCATACACGAGTCCCTCTTCAACGAGAACACACACACACACTGATTCTTTGGCATGAAATAACAGTGGGAACACACAGATCCTTCTTTGGTGCAAAAAAAATCAAAACTAGAAGGGTGCTTTGGTGCATGCGCACACTGACAAAGATATAGGTCACGGTCATGAAAAACACAAAACAAAAAAAGTGTTTTGAGGCATGCGCATATCAATGTTGCAGTTAGAGGTCAGGGGCCACATGGAAGAGCTCTGAGGGCCGCATGTGGCCCGCGGGCCACAGGTTGGACACGTCTACACTATACAAACAGTCTAATGATTGTCAAAATTTTAAGAAATTTGTTTTCTTTGTTTTGGAGAAGGTCCCATTTGTTTGACAAGTTTAAGTTGAAAAAATGTGAACTATATTGGCAAGTGTTGTTGGATGCCACTAACCCACCAGGCATCAATGACAGGGTGTCCATCAACAGTCTTTTGTTTTTTAAAAAAAATGTTTATTTAATTGCTTGGTGTGATTGATATTTCATATTATTTTAATGTTAGGAATGTTTACAAGTCTTTATTTATCCAATATTCTAATTTTTTAACTATTTTGCAACTGGAATTTGCATTTAATTTTATCTATTTTGAATTGTGTTTTTCAAGGTTTTATAAGCTTTATATATGTAATGTAATACTTCCACCACAAGATGGCACTAGATTTAAAGATTATAAAAGTACTATCTATAGAGGAGATTTTTATCTGATGAAGTTCACCTCCCTTGTAGTGGATGAAAGCACTTATGAATTAAACTATTTGGGTGTATCTTGCACTTTCCTTGGAGTCTGCTTTTTTAAGTTTGTATAGTTGCAGACTGAATTGTCATTTGATACAATTCTGCTTACAAAAACTGACATGCAGCACAGAGAGGTAGACTTACCACTGTGGATTGGCCCACCATCACTCCACAGGTTGTAGCAATGACACTCAGCACTTCAGGGTCTCAAGCTGTCAGCTCTGCCTCCACAACTCCTGCACTGTCTGGTCATCCACAACAGCTAGCTCTGTCCAGGCAGCTGATTCACTGGTACCATCTAGCAGTAGTATTAGTGAAGATGATGATTTTGTAACCCACCAAGAACTGACAGGGCTGGTGGAGGGTATAATGGGAATGGGTCTCGGTGCCTGAATCTGCCGTGTCAAAAAGGTGCTTCATCTCATTGACAAGAAGATGCCATATGAAGCACTGACACAGGAAACTTAAACAGGAGACAGTGATGACTGTTCTGAGGGTAAGGACTAGATTCTCACTGTTCTTATGCTTGACATGGGCACACCTCCGATGCCCCCTACCTATCTTCAATCATGTCCCCAGCCTTTTGTGTCCATCACCATCCTTGTCTGTCTTGTTTGTCCTGTATGTCTTTGTCTGCTTTCTTACCTAGCCTTCCAACCTGAACTTCATATTCTTGGGCACTTTCCCCAACATTCGTCTCTCCTTCAAAGAAAAAGAGAAAAAAATGGGCATCTGTCCCACAAAATTAAAAGGACCCATACATAGCTCTCCACTTCACCTATGTGTTTTCTTGACACACCTGATTTGGTACAACTGGATCTACAATATCATTCTTTGGTTGTCACCTACATCTGGTGTGGTGATAGTCCAAAACTGAGGCTATACATCTACTTTATGTTGTACAAAAAGTGGATAAATATGATTCTCTCCCACTACCTTCCTGCAAATTCCTGTATTCTTTCCCCTATGTCTTTACCTTTGCTTGCCCCCCATTTTGCCACATTCCTATCAACCCCTTTTTTGCATGTTTAATGTGGTCAAAAATAGAATCACACAGCACCCAAAGCCAGAAATGCTCCATATGAAATTCTTCACTTTTAGTCCTCAACCTTGTTTGGCATGGAGTGTCACATCACACATGAATGCCAAGTATTGTGATTGGCTCTTCATGTCCTATGGCAAAACATGGTCAGTTGTCATCACCTGCAGTTCTCCTGTTATCCTTACTCAAAGGTGCTTAAACATGCTGTGCTATCAGAAAACAGAGTAAAGGCAAAATAAAGGCAATATTTTGCAGCAGTTACACTAATATTTCTTTGACTACTAGATGTAACAAAGTGCTACTTCCTCTGTGGATTGTTGACATATGCCAGTTGCTTGAAGAGTGCTTTGTGGCCAGACCATCAAGGGTTCAAGTCCCAGATGTATGTCACGTTATTTCTTACTGTGATATACTTCTATGACATGTTTAATAACATTCACCTTAATTTTTATCCAGTAACAATCTTTCATGAGCAGATTTTGAATGTTGTTGCAAAAAAGCATTTGCAAACACATCCATGCCCATAAGGAAAAAAAATCATAGACCTCCCTTATTCTACTGATGGCATCATCATTTTTTGCCTGTCTTGTAGCTTCTTCATCCCCACAGCCATCACTTACTGATACAGAGCATGACTGATTACTACTGAGGACATACCATAAAGATGTACATTAATGACACATAGCACCACCGTTTCATAAGTGTCTGCATATTTGTCTCTGTCTTCACACCTTCACTCTCACCCCTTTGTACTGCTGACTATTCATTAGGCTGATGGATGGAAATGTCATGTTTAGGCATTGTCTGTTTGTCTGTCTGCCATTACTTTGCTGAAGAATAAAACCTACATCTTCTACTAGTTGAACAGGTTATCACTGTCCCTTCAAATGTGTGATTTTGATATATTTTAAGTAGGATTTCCTTGGTGACGTGTAGAGATAATGATGAAGTCTGTAAACTTCATTTTTCAACTTGATAACAATTTGAATCCAGCATTAGGTGAAAGTGTTACTGCCTGCTTTTATAAGTGTCTTTCCTGGGAATATGTTGCCCATGTATCTGTCTAAGCCTCTTCTGTTTTTATCAGTTGTAGTCCTCAGCACTTACATGAGGTCTGGCAACAAGCAACTATAGTATGTTATTCTAAATGGCATTTCAGGTGTTATTGCAAAATGTGGTTAATATTTGCCTTACACTGCATTATACTCCTGGTTAACTTGTAATTTCCCTCAAAGCATATGTCGTATGTCCTAGGTATAAAAGATTATTTCAGTAGCTATTGCACACACAATTTGGCCAGGCAACATATGTATAATAGTCATTACAAGATATTCTTAAAGTCATGATAAAAATTATAACAATCGCATTCGGACTCCCTTTATACAATGATCTGCATACTGAAGTCAAACTCTGCTTTTTCAATTAGCTATGAGAGTTTACACATTGTGACAAAGAGAAAGCTAGCTTGACAGGTGAATTTTCTCCACAAATTACTGTCCAGAGTGCTGATGTCTTTGCATTGCCGGTAAGTCTGTTTGTACTGTAGACGATACACCAAATAAAGTTTTTCACTGTTTCCTTCAGCAGAGAACTTTCTTTGCTCGCAGCATACAGTCATACAAATGTGGAAGGAAGCCAAGCACAACACTTCATTTCTGAACTGAGCTTTGGAGCTAACATGGAAAGGTATAATAAAACACGCGGAGCATATGTATGCAAAATGTTAAGATAAAAGTGATCTGTTGTAAATGTAATAGGAATCACATTTCCTCTGTGATTCTTATTTGTGCCAAGGTTGCCCAGAGCACCACTGAATACCATTAAACACTGGTACTTCACAGTCTGAGTTCAGCACATCATAGTTTAATCACTTATGCACTAACATTTTGTCAACATCCGTGCAAATACTTTTCTCAGGATTGCACTTTAGGAAGAGATTTGGCACAAAAACATGTATTGGTAATGGATAATGTTACTTCACTACATGAAAATTGTTTAATCATGTGAAATGCAGTAAACTGTGAGGTTAATTTTCCACTTCATTCAGGACAGTTGGATATGCTCTGTAGCACAGAAGCTTATGAATGATATATAAGCACATCAGCCTTGACACACATAAATCATCGTTTTTATCCCTCCATCATTGGAACATTAAGTATTACTTAGTATTGGCAGTTCACATTGCCCCCACATGAGCACAAACCATTGCTAAGATCAGAAACATTTATTAAGGTTTACATACGATCATCATAACCTGATGACCCATGAATGATTCATTGTCCATTCTCAGTTTCACGTGTGTGTGTGTGTGTGTGTGTGTGTGTGTGTGTGTGTGTGTGTGTGTGTGTGTGTGTCTCATATACACAAGACAGGTACGTACAAGTCACTCTCAGTTTTGCAGTATACATTAATGACAGCATAGCTGACATAGGTCAGCATTATGCATGTATTATTGAGCATAACATTAACCTAACTCCATCATATCAACAAATATGGATTTGCTGGAAACCTTCAACATCACAATACCTTCTCTGACACAGAATGAGATGCTAATCCTATCTAGACTGCACTGTCACAGTATCAAAGTCAGACTAATGCAGTGGAACTTGCATTAAATACTGTTTCCTCTAGACTGTGTCAATAGATTAGGATGTTCTAATCTCACAGCAGTTAGTGTGTGTGTGTGTGTGTGTGTGTGTGTGTGTGTGTGTGTGTGTGTGTGTGTGTGTGTGTGTGTGTGTGTGTGTGTGTGTGTTGAGTGGTGTAAGTATGACCTTAATTACTGCTGTCCACAATAAAGTAGTAGCCTGGAGTTAATTTTACACTGCAGGGGGAGTCCACATCAATGTCAGTCCCTTTTCCCAACATCATCTCCTCTGCAACACACAGTGATGTCATCTTCTGTAAAGTGCACTCTCACACCATAAAAGTCAGACTTCTGCAATTATGCTTGCATTAAGTATTGTGTCCCCTAGACTGCATAGCTAGATAGGTAAGGGATCTAATCTCCCAGCAGTCATCTTGTGTGTCTATGGCGTTGTTTAAATATGACCAACTACTACTGTCCACAATAATGTAGCAGTTTGGAGTTCATTTTACACTGCAGGGTGAGTCCACATTAATGTCAGACCCTTCTGCCAGCATCATCTTCTCTGCAACACAATGCTGATGTTATCCAGTATAAAGTGCACTCTCACAAAGTAGACGTCAGACTTCTGCAGTGGCAATTGAGTTAAGTACTGTGTCCTCTAAACTGCATACATAGATAAGAAGGGGGTTCTAATCTCACAACAACAATCAACGTGTGTGTGGGGGGGCATTGCATCACTGGAGAATTGATTCAACAGATGTGCTCATTTGACTTCCACTTGTCAGTAACATTTACATGGTCAGTTCAATCTCACATCCTCTTTCACTCTGTCCACAAACCCATACTGTCACCAACACACTGATGTAGTTCATCATTTCAATAATGCACTGTCACACCACTATAGTCTACTTGTTTGTAGACTGTGCCTGTTAATAAGTAAGGAGTTTGAGTACATGAATGACTTTTGCTTGTGAATGTGTGCGTCTTCCTGTTATTGTGCAGAACAGGCTAAAAATACATATATGGGGTATATCTATACAGCGTGCTTGTGCCATGCAACCACTTTTTAGTGGAAACATGAAGGTAATACATAATGATGATGTCATCCATTGAGTTGTGCAATGTCACAGTCACAAAATAAATCTGTATTTGCACTTGTGCTTTAGCAAATTTTCATAAGCCTGTGATGTTAGCTATATAGTTCAAATACTGATGTCACTGTTTACAGTCAGTGTACATGTTGTTAACAGTGTTGTCTCTCACATGTGCTATGTTCATGTGTAGATGTTGTTTCCTGTTGCAAGAGTTTATTCTACATTTCCTTTGGAAAGGCTGTAATGAAGTCGTTCCATCACAGCCATAGTGAGGCACCCCTCAGGACTGAGGACACAAGATGATGTAATTTATCTTGTTACCTAAGTAAGGCACATTTTCCAATACAGAATTATATCCACATTGTACTTAACTGTTGTTCTACCATCACAGTGACATTAGCAGGGGGCTACAGGTGTGTTTGGCTATACCCAGCATCAGACAATATTGTCTGACATACATCAGGATTTTTTCTAAGTAATTACAGGGGCACATATTTCTTGATTCATACATATGATGTAATGCTTTCACATAACCAGAAATATGACAACTGGCAATGCATTTATACCATGGTACATTCATTGATCTAACTATAATGTTGATTTTATCAACACTTAGGCAAGTGTTCCAAAGCAGCATTGAGTTGCTGGAAGCATTTCTGTCCTTAACTGTTCTGTAGGAAAGACATCCTCCCAAGTATACTCTTTGTAAAGAGTGGCAGAGGCCTCCCCCATCCATTTTATCAGATAAACATTATGGGAAATAAAGTACAGCTAATTGAATGACTTCACATAGGTGGAGTTCAACAGCTGTGATAACAGTTCCACTGTGGCGAATGTGACTATTAGCCATAATGTTAGTTGGAGGAATTGTACAGCTTCATGTTAAATTCTAGCATAGGGATTCATTTTGTGTAGTTGGAGGAATTGTAGAGCTTCATGTTAAATTCTAGCATAGAGATTAATTTTGTGTGAATGTACTGATATTACATAACAACCACTACATCACATCAGTCTTATCCCTTGATATGTTGCTTGAACACATGTGAATGTAGCTTTGGATGTCATGGCAGTAGACATTTGTTCTGACAGCGTCATGCTGAGAGTGCTACTTTGACACATTCATTGAGTACTGTGGTGTACATGAGTGTGCTCCAGTTTTTGGGTGGTATGTCTACAGACATACAGAGAAATCTTCCTTGACCATGGAACATTGATATAGGACTGATCACAATTGCATGCACATGAGTATACTCATTTAAATGCCATCAGTCTGACATGCTGATATGACATACATGCTCAGGCATACTTTCTTGATTAATACATTAATTTCAGTTGTTTGTCACAATGTCCATTGCTACCTCCTGTGGCAGATGCCGAAGATACATAGCTCTGGGGAAAAATTGCATCATAGTGTGATGTTTGCATCTCTTCTTATCTGTTGATGCAATAACTGTCAGGCAGGAGTGCCTTACAAAAGGGTATTACTTATTTTGCACTCTGCTCCCACATTTGAAACACCACACACACCTACATTTATGATACATAACTATTAGAATATTGTGGTGCTTAATTCCCTTCAAGGATGATACTCCTCATACATGTGTTAAGCCTATATCTGTGGATGCATAGTTAATAGACAGGTCAGTGTTGACACTGATGGGTGTTTTTGATTCTTGTAAAAGGAGATTGTGGCTCCTGAGCCATTCTTTTTTTTAGCATGTTATACTGACAAAATGCACATTGTGCAAATATTCCATAATGTATGTACTGTCCCTGTGACCTGTCATCTGAATGCATCATGTCAATGGCATTCATATGTCATGTAATTCCCCTGTGCTACAATGTGAATTTGTGTTAACTATCCCATCTACTTTTATTTACCTACATTTGCTCAGGAAGTGTGAGTATCATTAATTATTCTGACATACATATTGCAAAATTTTACTATTACAAATTTTTCTTTGTGACATAAGCACCTTCACATCAATTATCATTCTAGAATATGGACCCTCCCCCTTACATATTTCTGTATACATATCACTGATTTTTGTGCACATTGTCCTCAGCACACTTTTCCTGAATGGTGACCCACGTATTGTAGTTTCGCTTGTCATTCCCCCCCTCTTCTCTTACTTATTTCTGCATTTATATGTTTGATTTATATATACAGTGCACTCAGTACACTTTCCCTGCCTGTGTACAGCATGCATTATTTGCCTAAGGCATCTCTTTGTGCTGTCCCTCCATGCACACTTACCAGGTTTGTCCATAGACAAGCGTTTTTGTTTACTGTGTGAAATTTTGCTGCTCAACACATTTTCCTGACTGCCAAGACTGTTGCTGCCATGAAAACATGCTTGTATTCATGTGCGTGTGATAAGCAGCATGCATACATGATTAGCGCTGCTGCTCATCCCGCTAACACATACACATCATGCAGGCTTCGCTCAGTGCCTACACGATTGTTCATGAATTCAGTTTGACTTTTCTGATATTCAGTTTTAAACATTGAAAGTAAATAGCTGAGGAACTAGTTATTTAAGGTAGGAAGCTCAAAGTTGTTTTCTTTACATAAGCCACAACTTTTTTGTTTGTTGTTTTGGTTAAATAAACTATTATTGATATTGTCTGGTTAGCATAATAATTTACTGACAATGGCTACAGTAAGAATCCTGAAATGGAACAAAATTAATGCTAAACCTTCAATTAGCAAACTGAGGAGAGCATTAACAGCCCCAATAATGAAATGAAAAGCATGCCTCAAAATAAAAAAAATATATAACCAATAAAAAGTCCACCCAAAATGTTAAAAAGACTTAAAGGAAAGGATTGAGTGTGCCTATCTGTTGAGAGTTTGATTTGCTGAAAGATAAGCATATCATGACTTCAACAAAACTAAGCACACAGTCAGTTTCAAAGGTATCATTCTGTGATTTTTAGGGAACCATAAAAGGCTTCAGTTAATTCTGCACCTGTGATCAACCTTGATAAATTAAACTGCATAATTTCTCAGTTTACTTATTATAAGTGTTTAGGTGGGTGGCTGGACCCATCTCTGTCATTCAATTATCTTCTAAATTAATTAAAAGCAAAGTCTTAATTCAAAATTGATGTCACTTTTAATAGTCACTGTCAGAAGTCAAACAGGCAAAAAAAACAAAAACAATTATTGACTTCAAAACCAGGATAGCCTTGTTTCTAAGAGTCTTAGGTTATCTTATGATAGCATACTACTCTAATACTCTTGACAAAATATGCCAAATTATACAATAAAGGGCTTTATTATTTCAAAATGTGTACATCATGCTCATTATTAAATCCAACCTTACTACAGAAAAGAGTTTCATAGCCATCCTTTGGGGATATTTACATTTTTTGGTTTGACTATCAAACCCAGAGATTACAACTACTCTTCAAAATATGACACTATGTGTGCTGTCTGCCAAACAAAACTCTGCACTCTGCGGGCATACTCATGTGATCCTTACTGGGTAAAAATGATTATTCTAGATCATGCTTCTCAACCTCTTAGTACAAAAAATCTAGACAAAGCCAGAAATCAGGGGCATATTTTAACTACTGCTGTTATAAACTTAGAAAGTTGCTAAAATAACAGAGTTTACATTAGCATGCATTTTTCAGAGGGATGTGAAGTCTGAGACTCAAATAACTATCATTGTTTAATGACTTTATTCCTCAATGATTTGCCAACATATTTTATGAGGGACAGACCAAAACATGAGGCAAAAATCTGTACATTCTGTGAAAATCCATATAGTTTAGAGGTATGCCCAGGTTGCCAGGAATAAAAACAAGAATATGGCATCCAGACACAGGCTAAAAAAAAAGTAACAGAAAGGGCTATTAGAAACACATACTATGCAAGCATTTGCACGTATATGTAGAATGCATGCAGTGTATGCGCGTTACAGATCTACAAGGAAGAAGCCATAGAAAAACATTAAAGTCTATTTTAACAATGGTATTACTTAAAAAGCAAGCAATTTAAACAAAAAATCATTGTATAATAGCAATAATCTACTCATGAGTATGGATATCTTAGGATTTACCCATGGTTGGTTTTGTTTAATCACGCTGACTTTGAACTTATGATCAAACCATACAAACCATGGGTAAATCCTGAAATACCCACACTCGGTCATGGATTATTCCTAAACTATATCACTTTCTGACCCACGGCAGGACTGCTGCATGAGAATACAAAAAATCAGACTGGTATCCCTACTACAGAAAAAGCTACTTTACTTCTTTATTTTACATTTAACTGGGTAAATGAACCAGTACAAGTGCCGTATTCAGCCATGACCCAGGCCACAAGGCCGAGACACAATAAACAGCAATTGCAAAATGAATAAATACAAATATAACATATAGATTCAGTAAATTGTAATATAATATAAAATAAAATATAACAATTGTGCAGAAAACAAATAATAAAAGGAGACACTGAAGCCATAAGAAAACTAATGTGATGGACATTACCAAATATTATCTGGCATGTAATAGTCATGACAAACTGAATTCAAAAGCATTTGGCAATAACAGTAGGAAAGAATAATACAATAGGAATATAACCAAGTAAGTATATGTTAAGTGCATAGCTAGTAGGACAGAGCAGCACAAAGGGTCTATAGCTAAGGAGGTGGATTATGTTAGCATGTAACATGTTACTAGTAAACTGATAATCATTTTTAAATATCTACCTATAGACAGGAACTGAATGCTGTAAGATATTTTGCAGAATGCTTCTGTTGTACAGACAAAAATACATTACTGCGTGTGTTTTAATAAGCTAGACACAATGATTCCTGAACTTCTTAAAATATGTCTTGGCCTACTTTTAACTAGATAAATAAACAATAATTCCACTCTTCAAGTTCACAAAACTGGGGGTGTCTTCCGGTCAGAGAACCTGCCTTTAGCACAGCGATATGTGAAAATGCATTTTCTATAACTACTTCAGCATACATTTTTGTCCTATATACATGGTGCTCTTACATTCTGAAGCACGTTTGCTCAGGGATAGATGAATGTGCACTCCATAAAACTGAATCACCAATCTGCCCCTCCCCAAGTTAGAAACATCATGTAACTTGCACTATTTAAATCCAGATTTTTAAATACCATATACTTTCTTACAGCTGTAATGAGTGTGTGGGGGGGGTAATAGCTGAGTACCCTTTCTTCCACACTTTCCCAATCTATTATTGTTCATTCTCTTCTTTTAGTTTCTTTTTTCATGCAGATTTTTGGCTTCTAAATTTATATACATCAAATCATTTTTAATAACTGCCATTGTATTTGTGTGCAGGTATTTGAAGTTAAGAATGTGATATTAGAATGTCTTTTGCTTTATACTTTTTGTAAGCATGTGTCATCTCTGGTCTTTGTTTTTCCACTATTTTGGGTCATGTCTGAAAAGTATCCTTAATCAGTCCATTCATCCAGATCTCAAATAAGTGAGCATTTTTCTACACCAGTAGTCTCATTTATAAATTTATTTTATTTTATTTTATTTTACATTTGTTGACCGGGCTAGTCTAGCTGGATATATGTCCATTTTCAGTAGAGGCCCGGGGAGAAAAGCTCCAAAAGAGACAGAGGAATTTAAACAGAAACATCAGAAGAGCACTTAATTATTATTACATACAAGGATATAGTCAGAGGAAGTTTAACAGTAACATAAGAAGATTAATTGGTTATTATTACATACAAGAATAAAGCAATCAACCAGGTTAAACATGTTAGTTAAAAAAGGTACAGGCTTGGAAAAGGTGATCAAGCCTGGCTTCATTATGAACCAATTAGGTTTTGGGTTGGGTAGAGGATTTGGTGGGCCTGGGGCGGTTGCTATTAGTCTGGATTAGAGCAGGGGCATAGCCATTTGGACTTTAGGAAATCTTTGAGGTGTTTTTTGAATTGGTGAGGAGAGGTCATATGCCTTAGGTTGTTTGGGAGGGCATTCCAGGATTTGCCAATGGAATTAGCATAGAGTGCTTCGCCTCCCGAGTTGTTGGGTTTAATGGTCTGAACTAGTAGGCTATTGGATGACCGAAGGGATATAAGGTTGGAGTAGGGAGTGAATATTTTGTTCAGTGAGGGGGTTCTTTCTGGGTGGTTGATTGTTTTAAAAACCTCAGTAAGTTGGTTGAGTTTGAGAATGTTGGGCAGTTCTAGCCATTCCAATGTCCTTAGATTTTGGCAGTGATGGGTGCGATAGGGCATTCCTGTTATGAATCTGGCTATATGGTTATAGGTTGTGGATAGTTTGTTGAGTTCTCTCTTGTTAAGGAAGGAGAATACTGGGGATGCATAAAGGAGTGTGGAGAGGAGGTGGGTCCTGGCAATAGTTAGTTTGGTGTGCGGGGTTAGGAAGTTCTTTATTCTATACATAGATCCAAGTTTCTTGTTAACTGACTTGATGGTCAGACTAACATGAGTATCAAATTTAAGCTTGTTATCAATGGTCACCCCTAATAGTTTAGTGTGGGAGACAGGTTCGATTATGGTCCCATTGTTAGAGGATACGTGGAAGGTTGGGTTGTTGGTACTAGGTGGTTCTTTTCCTTGGGAGGGAATTGGTATGGGGAAAATTAGAAGTAATTTGGTTTTGGTTGGGTTAAGTAAAAGCTTTAGTTCTGAGAACCACTGTTCAACTATGGAGAAGCAATTTTGGGTAGCAATTTGTAGTTTCGCAAGGGAAACATCCGAGCAGATTAGGGTGGAATCGTCTGCGTATTGAATGCAGGTGGCTTTGGGAATGATCGAGTGTAGACCATTTATAAAAAGGGAAAAGAGGAGGGGACCAAGGATAGATCCTTGGGGAACGCTGATGTTAGTTGGGAGTAGGTCTGATAGAGTGTTTTGCCACTGGACTGCCTGTTGTCTGCAAGAGAGGTAGTCATTAAACCAGTTTATGGTTGGTTTGCTAAGTTGAAAGTTTTCCAGCGTGTGAATCAACTGCTTGTGATTGACCATGTCGAAAGCTTTTGATAGATCTAGAAATAGCGCAGAGGTTATAAGTTTATTATTGCGGTTTTGGTTAACTGAGTCAACAAAGGAGAGAAGGGCAGTGGTTGTACTATGATGGGGGCGAAAGCCATGCTGGGTGTTGGAGAGAAGGTTGTTACGAGAAAGATGGGAGATGAGTTGTTTGTGAGCATGGCGTTCCAAGATCTTGGCTAGAGGAGATAGTATAGCTATTGGTCTGTAGTTAGATGTGTCAGTAGAGGACCCACCTTTATGCAAAGGGATAATATAGGAGATTTTCCAGATTGAAAGAATAGAAGCTTCAGAAATGGACCGGTTGATCAATATTGAAACAGGGTAGGCTATGGCGTCAGATGCCAATTGTAAGTAATTGGCTGGGAGTAAGTCTGCCGCTAAGGTGGTTGGTTTAAGTTTTTTCAAAAGGGTTCTAATATAGGAGGTAGATGTGGGTTGTAGGTTAAAGGAGGGTTGAGTTGGGTCTTTAGTTAAGGTTGTGGCCGAGGGAGAAGTGGTAAGCTGATTGGCAAGGGACTGGATGGTCTCAGTGAAAAATAAATTGAAAGTGTTGGCTATTTGTCCTGGATCTTTGCCCAAAAGTTTTTCAGGGATGGGGATGGTGGATTTTCCCGGATGAAGGAGGTGATTGAACCCAGCCCAGAATTTTTAGGATTATGTTGGTGTTTGTCTTGGAGGTGGCAGAAATATTGCTTTTGTCAGTTTTAACGGCTGATTTGGTTGAGTTTCTAAGCTGTAGAAACTTGATGCGGTCAAGGTGGGTTTTGGTAGATCTCCATTTATGCCAGGCCTGATCACGGAGTTTGATTTTGTATTTGGTTTCTTTTGTTAACCAAGGTGCAATACGTTCCTTAGTTCTAGTAAGTCTCATTGGAGCGTGAGAGTCAAGTATCTTGAGGAAGATGTCATTAAAATATGACACACTCTCATCTAAGGGGAGAGTTTTAAGGATGGACCAATTGCATGTTTTGAGGTCAGCAAGAAAATTGTATGGGACAAAATTCTTACTATTCCTAACTAGTCTGGTTAGGGGATGGTTTGAGGTCGGGCATTTGTGTTTTATGACAAAGGTAATTAGGTGGTCACTAAGGTCGTTTGGTAGGGTCCCTGCAGTATAGTTGTTTGGAGTCTTATTAGTAAGAATCCAGTCAATGGTGCTCTCCTTTTGTTGAGCGTTTCCAATTCTAGTGGGAGATAGAATGTTTTGGGAGAAACCATGTAAGTTGATGGGGAGAGGATTTGAGTTTTGGAGTAGAGGGACCAGTCAATATTAACGTCTCCTAGTATTATAGTTTCTTGGGGATAGGTGGCAGCTAACCAACTGAGTATTTGTTCAAGGTATTCAACATTTTTGCCTGGGGTAAATAAATTACTAAAAGATTAATACTTTTTGGTTGTTAAGGCATAGCTTTAGTGAAATCAGTTCTAGGGTAGGAATTTTTGGGGTTGGAGCGGGTGCATTATAATGTTCAAGGAGTTCTTAAACATGACAGCTGTTCCCCCGCCCTTTCTAGTAATTCGGTCGGCCCTGAGAATGTTATACCCAGGTGGGATGATTTCTTCATCCTTAGTGGTAGGTTTGAGCCATGTTTCTGATAGACACATGATGTCTGGGGAGTGGGTTGCAAGCATGGCATGTAAGTTGTGTACCTTATTATTGATACTTCTTAGATTTAGGTGAAGGATAAGGAGGGAGCTCGCTGAGCTTCTAGCAGCTTTCAAGGTGTTAGGGCCTTGGTCAAAGTTAGGGCCTGGGTTGGGGTGGATATCGCCATCTTTCATGATGGATTTTTTCAAGTAGTCAAATATTTTTTGGAGCTTGATTAGTAATTTGAGAGTGTCTTTAGTTGAAGGTGCTTTAGGGTGTCGGAGGGTAGGATGTTTTTTTTTGGAATTAAGGTTGCTAACGGGGTAGTGAGAGGGAGGGATGAGATTGGAGGGGTTTTGTGAGTGTAGAGAGGTATGACCCTTGGGGAGGTATGCTCCTGTTAGGACTAGAGTTTCGTAACTTGTTAAAAGATAAGATATAATAAGGAGTAATGATAAGAAGGGAAGGGTGGTGAAAGAGTTTCTATCCATGGTGAGAGGAGAAGTAGATGAGTGAAATATGCTAGTGGGAATTACCCTGGTAGAGTGCGTGTATAAAAAAGCTGGGGGGGGATAGTGGATGGAAGAGGGATAGAGGAAGGTTGGTGGGAGGGCTGAGGGAGAAGTCTTGATAGTATAGACAGAACAACGAAAGTGGGAGGGAGCGGAGCGAGGGCGAAGCGGAGCGGGGACTACACCACAAGGGTTTTTCCTGGGTCCTAAAGGTAACAGCTTCCAAATTCAGCTTGTTAGTTATAATGTCCTTTTCTTGATAGTGTGGATGCCTTATTAGTTTATGCTGGAATTGTCAGTAGGACAAACGGTTATGTTTAGTTCTGGTACTTTTTTAATACCTGCAGCAGATGGTAGTCGGATAGCACACTTTAGGGTAGAATAGTCATGTACCCTGAGTCCCTTTTTGATTTTGGGGACTAGGAATTGGAGGAAGGATGGTCTGTGCATTCGCACTGGGGTCCAAGTGAGTCAGGGGCTCAGGAACCACGCGGTGAGCCTCTAGTTTGGGGGGAGTCTAAAGAGAGAAATAAGGGAGAGAGATAGTAGCTTTAGCGACTGTTTACAAAATTGTTTAGAAGCAGGCAGAGGTTAGTAACATTTCAATTGTGAAAGTAAAGTGATAACATGATCTAGAGCAATATTACACTGAAACCAAGTGTTTAGAGTGAATTTGTAAATAGTTAGAATGCAGTATTCATATTATGCATAAGAATACAAAATAATATCATAGTTTATTAATTATACACTGTAGAAGTCAGAGGCGACGCTAAACGACGCCACTATGCATCAGGCCCATCAGTGAGAGCGTGTGCTACAAACAAAAACTCTTGTATATAGAATATTCAGACTTGCAATGCTGGTGTTGCCACTATTTAAATGTAATGTAGAATGCAGCACCTATACTAGCCTGGTTTTCCACTCATTTAAAATCACCTTTCTAGAGTATGGTAATTATTTACATTTACAGTACAAGAGATATACATTAACCTAGCGTTACAATTGCTTAGTATGCGTTGTAGCATAAGAACGCTAACCTGGTTCGTATTTTAGTTCAAAATAAGATGCAGCAGAAGATCGCTAACCTAGTTCCACAGTAGTTCACTCACAGTTTAAATTAAGATGCGAAACACAACGCTAGCTTAATTCACGTACTAGTTAAATGCAGCGTACAAATTATGATGCAGCATATGAAACGCTGACCTAGTTCCCACAGTAGTTCTGCTCACAGTTTAAGGAAATGATACAGCAATCAACGCTAGCCTAATTCTCACTCTAGTTGAGTACACAGTACAGAATATAATGCAGCATGTAGTCGCTCACTTAAACTCTATCATTGTTCATGCAGTAGATTCTGCTCACAGTGAAAATATGATGTAGTAAACATCGCTGACCTCGTTCTTACATTAGTTAGAATCAACATACCCTAGAGCTGGCGACGAGAGTACACAGTACAGAATATGATGCAGCGTGTAGTCGCTCACTTAGTCCATACTGTAGATCTGCTCACAGTTTTAAATTAAAATGGTACAGCAAACACTAAGTCTATGAAGCATATCCAAGACACCACAAAGACTGATCCAAAATGCCATGTATGAGTTGAGTCTTCAAAGCAAGAGTTAGGTCTTCAAAACAAGGAGGTCACATCACTTGACTTCTGGATGTTTGGTGCAGGACTGGTCACCACTGGAACATATCTAGTCAGTACAGTTAAGGATAGGCATAATCTCCCTGTAGAAGTCTGACTGCAACTTGTTTCAACTCTGTGCATTCCATGGGAGAAATCATCACACAGATCAATTGTATCTGCTGTTAGGGCATCATAGAATGAAGGCCAACCTGAACCCGATTCAAACTTCACTTCAGACGCAAACAAGGAAGTTCCACAGACAACACACTTGTAGACTCCACTATCGTTGTGATGTGTATATTCTCCAGTAAAAGCACTTTCAGTGCCTTTTTCCTGAGTTACATGGTATTGCAAAGGTGTCAAATGCACCCTCAGTTCCTCCTTTGTAAAGACAACCTTATAGTCCTTTTTCTTTCTGCAAGAACCGGTGTAGCTCTTCTTCTTTTATCCTTTCTTCTTCCCACATAAACACTCCAGCAATAGCTGCAACCAGTCTGAAGGTTTTCAGATGCCGACTCTGAAATCGGTGTAGCTCTTCTTCTTTTATCCTTTCTTCTTCCCACATAAACACTCCAGCTATAGCTGCAACCAGTCTGAAGGTTTTCAGATGCCGACTCTGAAATCTTGACTACGGCTAATATTCCTGGTCATGCATGGTTAAACAACTTCTACTTCCTTCAAATCATGAGTCGTTCATTCATAGGGAAGGTAAACAGCCCGTCTAGAAACGTTACTTTGTTCTTGTATTTTTCTTTGGCTTTCTCTTTCCCAAGAAGTTTCAATACCTTGTCAGAAGTAGTGAGTCTTAAAGTAGTGAGTCTTACTACAAACCTGCAAAATACATGACAATCATTAGAGAAAGGGCAACCTGTACATCCCCAATATGCAGAAGATAATGAATGATTTCCAGCAGGGTGTTATTGGACAGGTAATGCACACTGAAAAACAAGTCTGCCACTTATGATGCCATGAATATCAGACATTAAAAAAAAAAACAGCCGCTAATCTTTTATGCTCGCTAAACAGTGTTTTGCCATTTAATGAGTGTAAAATAAAAAGAAAAGTTACATTTAAATTAAAAAGAAAACAAAAGCATGTGTGTCTGTGTGTGTGCATGTTTCTGTTTGTATGCATGCATGAGAGAAAGAGAGAGAGAGAGAGAGAGAGAGAGAGAGAGAGACAGATAATGTTGACTGCTGCAGGTAGTCCAAAATTTAAGATCCCTTTAAGTAGAGTGGATTAAAATGCATTTGCCTTGGCATTATTAACTGACTTTAATCATCTGTGATTTACCATGAAATGGACTGACAGGAGAGCACTGAGCAGCAAAATCATGGAAGAAGGGGGGGGTGGTCAGAGTTACACTTTACTTTTTTTTTCATTTCATCAAAACTAGACATCTGAGGATGTCCTCACTCTGCAAACTGTAAGTGTTGTTGTATGAGTGTGAGAGACTTTGTGTGTGTGTGTGTGTGTGTGTGTGTGTGTGTGTGTGTGTGTGTGTGTGTGTGTGTGTGTGTGTGTGTGTGTGTGTGTGTGTGTGTGTGTGTGTGTTTATATGTTTTATATGTTTCTGTGTATGTGTGTATGTTTCTATGTTTATGTGTGTGAGTCTTTGTTTCTGAATGTGTGTGTATTTCTATGTATATATTTGTGAGTATGTCAGTCTGTGGCTGTTTTGTGTGTTTCTGTGTGCTTGTGTGAGAGTGAAAGTGTGTAGACATTAAAAATCTACATTACTTATATTTTGGATGTAAAATAAAAATAATTCCTCCAAACACAATTATATATACTACAGAAATTTTGAAACATTATGTGGAAAAACTATTTTACATGAAAAATATTAAACAAAATATATAGCAATAATAAACAAATTAAAAAAATAATATATATATATATATATATATATATATATATAAGACAGGCCAGTCTCTAAGTGCAATAATGCCCTCCATGGCATGTTAGTGTGGAAATGCCCTTCCAGGTATACAGAACCCTTTGCCCATGGCACCGGCCTCAAAATACTCCTGGGTGTGTGTTATTTCCACAATAACACACACCCTATTGAAGACTATTGCTTGTGTAACACAAAATGGGGAAAAAAGGCAATACTTGAGGGGCAGACAGTTCTACAGTGTTAGGGAATTCAGCAAGTAAGTTGCAGATTCACCACTCATCACAGATGTAACTTAACCTCACATAACAAGTTATTAATTACATTCTCTTTGTAATTCCTTTGTATTCAAATACATGCACAGATGTGCCTGTGTTACTTCATTTGTGCCACATGATCTGCATTATATAGAGCAATTGATTTGCACTGCACAGAAAATGGTCGTTTGCTTGTTTTGCATGTTTTTGCTGCCCAATATTTTAGAAAAATTAATAAAAAAATAATATTGCAGTCTGTAGGTTAGAGAGAAAATTATTTAGAAAGTATGGGGCACTACATAATGAAATTCTAAAATCACACTTCACAAGTTGAAAGATGACAGAATCAGGAGATTCAATTTAAAATTCAGAAAAAATGTCAAAAATAAAAAGAGACTGATAATTGTCTAACACATTTGATTTCAGGTTTGTGGAATAAATTACCAAGGCACAAAATGCAAGCAATTAATTTGAAATATTTTGAAAAAGATCAGATGCCTGGATGAAAAATATAGAATATTCTAAGTACTTTCTGCATTAGACAAGATCAAGCCTTTTTATGAACCCATACACACAAAAGTAGAATTAGAAAACCTTTGTACTATCAATAAGCATTTCGAGTAAGTTCTATGGGGAGATGATTATTTCATTACTTATACAGCTCTTTTAAACAACCCATAGCTTTTAATGATTTTTTGGTGTGTTTTACTATTTTCATTTACTATAAATTGCAAATGTTTAGAGGCAGTATTGCAAATGTGCTAATGCTACCCAGTGAACAATATAGCCAATATTACATCTTCAAGGGTTTTAAGATGCTTAACGTATAATACAGAGCCTCTGTAGTTTATTGCTACACTGAAGCATTAATTTTATTAGGAATTATTACCTGTGGAATTAGCTTCATTTGTATTTACTATTTGGTATCCAGGTAGAAGGTCTGGCCCAAGGGTTCTTTTTAGCCATGACTTCAGCCCAGTGGAAATATTAAAGTATATATAAATAACCGGCATGGTGTTCATCCATTGAAAACATGAAAACAGATACAATTTCAATAGGACAAACTAAAGAATGAAGTACATTGCAAAATGTGTTTTAAGAACAAAATGAAACAGATGTTATAATGAGCTGTTATGAGTTACTTTAGAAAGTTAATAAACATGAATTTTCAGTACCTTTACAAATCATGCATAAAGAATAAAATCTGTGACAAAAGGAGGTACTGCTAGTACAGCTAGCTGGAATTTTGTAAATAATTATATGTCATTGGTGTATATCAAAATGATTTATATAAGATACTTGTGTTACAAATGAATTAGAACTGTATGTCATGTGTATATCAAATTGCTTGTACAGACGTGTGTGTGCTTAAAAGGTATTTGTAAAATGCTTGTGTTTAAAATGGATCCACAGTGTGCCCTTCTGGTAGAGAGCAGAAATGTACATGCACTATTGTAACTGTTTAAATGTATATGTTTTAACAGTGGAAACTAGAATACAGGAGGTTAACTTCAGAAAAATAACTGAAATTAAATTACTGTATGGCTAGGCCATAAAATATGGGATCTTTCAGTTTTTAATGCAGCAAGAGACACAATGTCTGTACTAGGAAACTGTATTGTCTTTAGGGTGAACTAATTACTAGTCTGGAAAGCATGAAGGAATGCAATTGGTTTATGACTTCTAGCATCTACCAGAGATCTGAGGAGAAGCCCTTGTCTGTATATTTTTACAGATAGATGCTAAATACTGCCAGCTTCAGCAATGGGGGGTTTGGCCTGGGGCCTAACTGCCAGATAACAGGAAGTGATGTTATTCTGCAAGCTATCCCAGCAGTAATATTTGACATATTATTTTGAGAATTTTCTTGGTGAGACATAGCATTCTGCATTCTATCTTGGACTTGATAACAACAAGAAAATTGACTCACCGCATCTGCCTTGCTCTAATAAAGTAAGTAGTGAATAGTATAATTCTCTTTGATACAGTCAGGAATATAATAAAGCTTAGTTTAGATATTTTTCTTTATTTATTTGAGACTGTCCTGCAATGTTGTTTTAAATATGTCATGTGGTTTTGAACTCTGATAACACTGTGAATATATATTTAACATTGTCCTGTTCATTTATTATTTATTATTAAATGTATTTAAACCTTTCATTGTGGTTGATATGTGTAGAGATATTTAAGTTTTGAGAGTACTTGCATATTTATTTGGTGACACTGTGAAGGCCACTCTTAATAGTCTTGCTCTTAGGCAAATTACCATTTGTATTCATATTAATATTACACAGTAAGATTGAACACCCTTTGTTAAGGGCCTTAAAGCAGCTGATAAGGAGTTGACTAGTGGCAGTGGAAACTACCTTATAGTCTGGACAGAAGGGGGCATAGCTAGTAAACCTGTGTCAGCCTTTCCCATGTGTGTGTGTGTGTGTGTGTGTGTGTGTGTGTGTGTGTGTGTGTGTGTGTGTGTAAATCAAGCCTCAAAGAGTGTGTGTGTCAGCTACTTTGGCAGGGAGGGACATGAAGCACTAGTTGGGCAGAGAGCATGCTGGAGGTCTTGGCTTGGTCACTCAGCTGAGATCTGAACTCTATAGTTGGGCCAGTGGGGAGGTTTATTGGGGATCTGGAGGAAGATGGAGAAACCAGCCCCAGACTGACTGTCATCTCTGTGTGCTCTTAAAGGAAATTACACTTGATGCAAAGAGCTGCAGCTGGAAATACTGTGTGTGCATGCCTGTCATCCTCCCAGTTAACATTCCCCACTGTTGCCAGTGGTGAGGATTGAGGCTCCTTGATTACTAGTCCAGTGGTGGGGCATCACAGGATCTATGCTAGCTGTCAATTATAGTAGAAAGTTAACAAATGTGAATTTTCAATAGCTATACAAGTTATATACAAAGGATAATATGTACAGTTTCTGATAGTCCAGCAGAAGAAATGATTTGCTAAGTATAGGACAGGTTTTGATGCTTTATTCTAATCACTGTATTTAAAGCATGTGAAGGAAACCTCTTGATGGAGGTGCTTGGCAAGTGTCGTCTTGAATCCATTATTTCAATGAAGAGATCATTTCATAATGCTGGACCAAGTGAAGAGAAAGCACAGTCCATAGGAAAGTTTTAAAGGAAGTTGGCTGAGGGAAAGTGTGCTATTTGTGGAGCTTCTTATGGACTAGGCAGCAAAGCATAATTTTTTTTTAAATATTTGCTTATCAAATATTTTTCTGAAACAAATGGCTAAAGGGTTTGTGTACATATTCCTGACTAGTAGTACTATACTTCAGTGCCTTTAAACATCACGTCTTGTTATCAAAGACTGCTTTTGCATGATGTGTGTCAATTACAGCATCAGATGAAATAATCTGTTTTTTTAAATTGTCTGTCATGATCACTGGACTTTGAATACAATTTCAAGCTAAACTTTCTGAAACAATGTAGTAATGATGGCTTGTCACATATCAGTACAAAAATAAATTTGTAGATCAGTCTGACAACTTGCAACACATTAACAGCATAGATTTCTGGTGTCATACTACACAAACGTATATTGGTTTATACATATCTGTAATCTTTTCCACAGTATACCATATTTTGGAAAGAAAGGACAGCTTAAGCAATGCACATCAAAGTTGAAAAACCTGACAGAATCTAAAAGTGATGTGATTTTAGCAATGGCTGCATGTGTGATATAATTTCAAAGCAAAAACTAAGCTTTGCATGAATTAGTGAGCAAAGTCATTAAAAATTATTACAGAATTAATCTGATGCCTGAGTTCTTACACCTGTTTTTCAGAAATAAAAGAAGGGCCTGACAGCTCTGTTTTGGGCTGATAATATAAGCTTACTACCATCTTTTAAGTGTTGCATTATATTGTGAAATATTAACTATACAGAAATCATTAAGAGGCCAAAGGCTCTTCCTGCAGTACTATTGCAAAACCTCATAAACCTAACTTTGTGTATAATTTATGAGCAAACAGTACAAGGTCTGGAAAGCATTATCTGCACCACACTCCAGTCTGATAGCTGAATCAGTTCAATGTTTCAGTTCTGACAGAGCATTTTTTTTCAAATAATAATGCTCCGGATATGAAGAACACAATGATCAGCAGCAAAGCCTGAATTCTTTGTATAATAATGATTGAATCTATATTGTCCATTAATGACATTTCATCACTATTAACATTTCACTAGTTTAACACATTCACATAAGTCAGGAATAGGAGCAATCACAACTGTGCAAGCTTTAAGATTAATGTACCAGCTTTGGAGGATAACATTTTTTTCCTGCATGTACTAAGGTAAAATTGTGACCATGAGCTGTAACATGAGCCATTTGCCAGACAGAAGTTTGGAATGGCCTCTCCTTCTTTATTCCTGCTGCCCATCCATGTAGATCTAGTCAATCCTCACATCCTGTTCTTTCAACCTGTCCCGGTATGTGCTTTCAGGTCACCCATTATCAATACCTATTTGTGTTGTCCTGCTTTATCTAGTAGGCCCTGTAACTGCTGTCTGAATGTACTAATTTCCTCACTATCACAACCCTGCTATGCAGCATAGGCTGAGATTATGAATTCTGCCCAGTCATTACACCTAAGTCTTATTCCCATGAATTTGCCACTAATTCTGATGACATTCCTCAGTGTCTTCTGACTCCTCTCCCTCACCACAGTTCCTACACCATTTCTAGTCTGTCCTTCTGCTGAGTAGCAGATTCTAGATTCCCAGGCAAGTATATTTGCTGCCACTGCTCTTTCCCATCATGTCATCCACTTACAAGTTGCATCCTATCGATGAACCTATATAGACTGCAACAATCCTAAGTTCATGTTTGTCAGGTCAATTGCTTTTATGCCAACAGAGCTAAATCAGGTAACCCAGGTTGGGCAAGTTGACACTGACTGTCCAGTAGCATATTGACCCAGGGTTCCTGAGCTTCATAGCAGGCACACACTGGCTAATGGGGCAAATACACCCCTCCTATCATTAGCTTGGGTCCCTGATATAGGTCAGAGTAGGCCAGGTCTTCAACTCACTTATCACTGGCAAATACTCATGCCCATTAATACCCATGCCCATTTGTGTGACATTAGTCAACAGGATCGAATAGCCTATTTTTACACCATTGAGTGGCTAGTCCTGACATGCCACACAGTCTGTGATCTGTGTTCTCCAATACAGACAATACTGCGCACCACAGTTAATGCCTTAGGCAGTTGGTCTATACAACTCTTCCTCTGATACAGTCACCATCTAAAGTCTGTGCTGTGGTGAACAAATTCATTCTTAGGTGAGTTTGAAGTGGAAACAGCATTATTTGGGAGGTGGGAATGACCCCTCAGACACATATGGAAAACATGCAAACCTCACACACAGACATTGACCAGAGAGGGCTAAACCTTGTACTTTGTGCATGGGAGGCAAAGACCTTAATTATAAATATCTGAAAGTTCCTGCATGTTTTCAAAACCTAGCTGGAAGTTAAAGTAGGTCTCAAGTATGCTTTATATTTAATGACAGGTGCAGCAGCTTAGAGCTACAAAGTGCATCTGTTACCTGAAAAAAACACTACTTTGTTACTCTAAGTAAACATGGTCAACTTCTATGAGGCCCCTACTGCACAAATTGTGTCTTTGCAACCATGATATTCAGCCTTGAAACAGATTCATGCAGACTAAGCCTACACCCTTTGGAATGGTACTGTGCAACAGCACCACCATAATCAAGAGGATGTTCTGGGTATCGGAATACAAGTTTACGAAAATGCTGCAAAAAATACTACAGACAACTTCCAAAGTTATAAAACTGTTTAATCTGAAATAATTCACATGTGACTTTCCAGTATTAACCATCTTTGTCTGTAACTGGTACACCCCATGTCACACATCTTTCATTTATCCTTGCCCCATGAAGGTTTCAACACCTATTCACATTCTGCCTTCCACCAGTGATGTAGGAGGCTTATTTTCTCAAGGTGCAGGCTACAGTACTTTTCACAACTCCATAAAGGAAAATGCACATAGTGTAGCAACTCACAATACCATTTTTGGAATTACATTTAACAAAGGTAGTGACAATTCATGGGATGAAGAGAGAAAATTACTGCAACATTTAGACAACAGTTAAAAGATGCCAAATTCATTATTCTTCATGTGACAATCCTACAGATCTGGTGAGTTTCAGCAATTCTGACCAGCTACTGACATATATATTCATTATTTGAAGCGATTTTGTGAATGTAATATCTCTCATATTCCAAAACCACCTTTTCTGCAATAATGAATTTTATTACTTTTCACAAAGTTATATGACCAGAAAGAGAATGCTGAACATTTTCCCACATATTAGAAATAAATGACATTGTGAGCTAAAGTTAGTCTAGCAAAAGTACTTTATTTTGGCCATATTATATTACTAAAGTTGCAATTTAGTTGTGCCTTAAAAAGTCACCAGCTGCAGTCATATGTTTTCTGTAGTCTATTTGTTTAACAGCTGCTATAAGTACTGGCTGTGTATCACACTAAATGGGAAAGTACGGGTAGCAGCATAGTGCAGACAACCTGAGGTTCATCAAATGTTATAGAAAGTGGTGCCACATAGCTTGAATGCTCCAAGGATCAAACTCTGTAACTCTCTCAGAGCATATGAAGCACACATGACCCCTCCTATCTCCCCTCTCATCATCTCCCAAATAAAAATAACCCCATACCTCCATTCTCTGTTGACATACATTGATAATGATCCAGTTCATATTAGACCTAATGCCATCCTTCTTCTTCTGGTAACATCCCCATCATCATTGCCAAACTGAACAGAAAATCCTCATCCCAACTCTCTAGCCCCCATTTTTGTTAAGTCCTCACATGAAATTGATCATGATTCCACATAATACTAAATCACCCTGATCACCCTGTTGTATTAAATGTGACCTTATGCACAAGAACATTTCATGAAACAGATAAGTCTGCAACTGATTTCCAGACTGATGGAGCTCAAGAGGGCCAATAAGCCACATAAAAGTGGCATAAGGAACCATTGCTCTTACAATTTGGGGGGTAAACAGGACAGAGCTGGCTGACAGCTTTCACGCCACTCTATCTACTATATTTTAGTTCCTACCTATTTCTCCTCTCTGTCTCATGCTGTGTATGCAAGCACTCCCCCAACCCTTACCTCTGGCTCAATTTGCAGGGCCAGATTCACAAAGAGTATGCATTTTGAAAGTATCTCCTTATATACATAAGTTGGACACTCAGGCACTGTGTATGTCATTTGTACAAAGAAAGTGTGCATGCTTATGTAATGCATGTTATGTAGGGAGGATTATGGTATAGTAACTCAAGAAACAGTCACCAAATCATGATATAGCTTATTTTCAGGGTAAGATGTTGCACTGAGTTGTAATATTTAATAAAAAACTTGTTGAACTATCTTGCCAGGAGCAAAAAGTCTTTTGGAATCTTGAGGATTATATCCATTAAATCCTTTACCATATTATGAAATATATAAATACTTCAATAATTGATTCACATGTTCAAAAATCCACTCCTCGGTCCAGTTCTATGGCACAGAGGGATAAAGCTCTGACTACACCCCAAACAAACCTATGTTTGAGCAGCAGCAAAGGCACTTGAGGGATCAGGCAGGGGTGGATGAAAGTGAGTGTTCAATGTCAACTGGCTCACCATGAGGGGAGGGAGGGGGCTTGTCTCATTGCATTGACTACACCTGCATGTATATTGCCAAAGTATGGGCAGCCTAGCATACCCATGCAGCAAGTAGTGTGCCACTTGATCTGGTAGTTGCAGATGCACAGAACACTGCATGTACCTCTCACAGACAGCTTTAGCAGAGCTCATAAGTCCACTATGGGAGTGTGAATAGGACAGTCTACAGTATCTGTGACTAGTCCACATTCTAAAACTCAACTATCTCCTCCACTGGAGAACAAATGGGCCAGTGGGCTCTCATCCCCATGAAGGGATGAATGGGTCAATTGAGTACAGAAAGAGGAGTCACTGGGCTACTCCTGCTAGTAACAACAACAACAACAAATCCACATATATCTCAAAATACATTCTAATACAGTCGTTCAGTTTCTTGAATAGGGCCAGAAAGCATCAAAGCATGTACATATGGGGGTCTGAAGGGAAAAATGGCATCAGCAAGAAAAGGGAGAGTAATATTGCTGAAAGTGAATTCATCCTCAAGTCTTGGTGAGTACTTTCACATGGTGGGCAATGTTTTCATGAAATATTGCCAAGACAACACTGATACATAGTCTGTATTTTATATGTCATGGAGAAAAGTAAGTTAAAAATAAAAAAGTCAGCTGGGTGCACAGGTCCCAGAATAAAAACTGCCCAGTCCTGCTGTACGCACTGGTGCCAGGACAGAAAACAAAGGCAGTGATGAATTCTCAGGACATGGAAATATTCCTACAAGAAGGTTAGGCCAGGCTTGGGAGAAGATGGCCCCCTCTGTGATAGAAGGAAGAAATAGTCCACAAAAAACACAAAGCTTGACAAGCCAAAAAAGAGCCATAAAGATGACAAAGTAGACTATTCCTAGGTTCATAGGTTCATAGGTTGGTACTAGGCTATTGGCCCTAGGGCCTATACAAGCCTAGCCAAACAATTCCCCAGATATTTCCTCCCACAATATTTACTTCCTTGGACCCTTGTCTAGCAGGGTGACTGGCGTGATCCTCGGGGTGAATTTTCTATATCCCATCCAATCATCAAGGTTCCTTTTGAAGAAAGCCAAGGAGGCACTCTACTTGACATGTATGGGCAGTCTATTCCAGAGTATGGGGAGTCTCTGGGTCAGGAACCTATCCCTCCGACATGTTTTGCTCATTGTGATAACAAGGTTTAGATCCCTGGAGTGTGTGGCTCTGAGGGATTGGGATTTCTTTAAGTGGAGCATGTCCAACAGCTCAGGGTTTGACATGGCCTCTGAGTAGACGATATGCCACAGAATATAGCTGGAGTTTTTTTAGACAGTCAGCATAGAGCATCTGCTTTAGGCCTGTGATTCTTTTAGTGAGGTATTTCTGCAGTCTTTCCAGCTGTTGCAGATGTCTTGTGAGGTACATACCAAATGGGGCATTGTATTCTATAATGGATCTAATGAGGGATGAGTACAGTGGGACAATGACTTCCTTTTTTTTCTGGATGAAAAGCCCTTAGTGATGAGGTGTGCCACATAGAAGGATTTCCTGACTGTTGTGGCAATGTGGTTATCGAAGGTGAAACCACTGTCCACCTGTGTCCCTAAGTCTCTCATCACGCTTTCAGTGTTTAGTGTACTGCCACCTATGTGATAATTCATGGGTACATGTTTTTTCCCAAAGGGGATAACTATACATTTCTTGGCATTAAGCTTGAGCCCATGGCTCTGGCACCAAGCATCTGTTTCTGTAAGGCCCTTTTGTAAAATATCCACATCATTTGGGGATTCAATAATGGCTCCCAGTTTGCAATCATCTGCGAACTTTGTTAGCCAGAGTCCCTTAGTGTTGGCCTGTACTTCAGAGAAGTAGATGCCAAACAAGAGCGGTCCCAGGACTGAGCCCTGAGATACTCCACTTCTCACTTGTCTGGAGCTGGATTTGGAGTTTGCTACTTTTACAGTCTGGGTTCTGTCAGTAAGACAGTTGGCAACCCATCGAGTGACATAGGGATTTATGGCCAGTTTAGTAAGTGTATCTATGATTCCAGAGTGGGGGATAGTGTCGAAGGCCTTGGCAAGGTCCAGATAGGCTGTGTGGACTGCCTTACTCTTGTCCATAGCTCTGGAGACTGATTCGAAGAAGTCAGTCAGGTTCAGGAGACAAGATCTGCCCTTCACAAACCCAAACTGGGCGGGGTCCAGTGTTTGAAGGTTGCCAATGTCTTTGTTTATAAGTTCCATGATAAGGCATTCCATGCCCTTGCAGATCAGGCTGGTCAGACTGATGGGAGGGTAGTTCCCAGGATCCAAGGTGGATCCCCCCTTGTGGAGTGGGATAGCTGTAGCTGTGTGCCACTCAGTGGCCACAAAGCCTGAGGTGAGGGTATGATTAAACATGACTCTTTGGTGAGGTGACAGGTAATTTTGTAGTTCATGTAGCACACAGCCCAGGATGTCATCTGGTCCCATTGATGCTGTATTCTTAGCTTTGGAAATTGCGGTTTCTACCTGTGTGGCCATGATTACCGGAATTTGGCAATCTTTTGGTATTGAGATGGGCCCTTTAGGGGGTGAGAGGGGGGTGAAGTTGGCACTAAATTGATCTGCCAGGATATTGGCAATATCCTTGGGATCAGTGTATTTAATGCCATCCTGTTGTAGCTCAGAGCAGATCTGAGCATTGCCATTTTGATTCTTGACATAACTATAGAATACCTTGTGGTTGTCTTTGGAATCTTTGACAATTTTATTTTCGTAACTAGCTTTGGAGGATTTTATGAGGGATTGCACCTTCTTACTGAGACTGGTAAGGGAGTTTCTTGCATCCTGGGATTTTCCTCTTTTCTGCAACAGGTTCTTCCTTCTGTTGTATAGTTTGTTTATGAGACGGGACCACCAGATTGGCTTCCTTTCTTTGGAGGAAAGTGTCTTGGTTCTATTGGGGATAGCATGATTCATGCACGAGTGGATGTGCTCATACAGTGCCTTAGTGTAGGATTCAGCAGTCAAACCTTCAGCTCCCATCTGCATGGGTGCCATGAAGTTTGTCATTTCTGACTTAAGTAACATGAAGTTGGCTTTGGAGGAGTTTTTTATGGAGGTTTCCTTACTGAGGGGTGGGATGTGGATGTCAAGGGTGATTTGCTTATGGTCAGACCTGACCAATGAGGGATGACCACTGGTTTGGAGCATATATCTCCCATGTTGATAATGACCAGGTCTAGGATATTGGAGCCCTTGGTGGGACAATGTATTAGTTGATCCAGGGAGTTGGAATTTATGAATTCCAAGAACCGCTGGGAAAAGGTGTTGGTACCCGAGTAGTTTTTCCCAGTTAAAGACAGTGTAGTTGAAATCACCCAGTATTAGGGTGTTTGGTTGTATCTTAATATTTTCCAGTATGTTTAGAAAGGTGTAGTCAGACTCTTGGGGCATGGTTGGGGATCTGTAGCAAGCTGCAATTTGGATTGCAGTCTTACCTAGTGTTAGTTGCACCTGGAGAATTTTAGATGCATTGTGTTGGGCAACTAGCCTGGAGGTGTGAATATCCTTGGTGAATATGGACACTCCTCCACCTTTAGTGTTTCAGTCTTGGTTTGGTGGTCGAAAAGTGTGGTAAGAGTTGTAGCCTGGTATCGCAGTGGGGCTCTCTGGAGTCTTGAACCAGGTCTCAGTTACTGCACAGATATCAATGTTCTCCATTTTTAGGAGTGCCCTGAGAGAGTGCATTTTGAGGTTTAGACTTCTAGCATTGAGTAGCATTACCTTCAGATTTTGCATGCTTGTATCTGTTACAATGGTGGTTTTGTCCTTTGAACCTTGCCTAAAAAAGGCACTATAGGGGTGGCAACAGCTTTAGCCAGTAACCTGAATCCCAGGGGTAACAGGTGCAGACCATCTCTGGCAAAGCACCGTGGTTTGTCGATCATGTCGTCCCAGGTAGACAGATACTTGATACCCTTTGAAAAACACCAGAAGCTTAGCCAATTGTTGAAGTCAGTCATTTTGTCCTTATACTGTGGTATCATTCTGGGTGAAGGCAGGATGCTACTCAGGGCTAGGGTCATACTTGCCTGGGCCACATGATCTGAGAGCTCTTCCATGTCTCTTTTCATGTAGTCCAGGGAGGTACATCTCAAGTCATTCATTCCAACATGGACAATGACAGAGTTGTATTTCTACTTGTTGTGGGGTGGCTTGAGTGCATACATTATGTGGCAGATCCTGGCACCTGACAGGCAACTGACTGTAATTTTCTCCTTGCTCAGCCTGGTAAGTGGGACATCAGTCTGCCTGACTATAGAGTCACCTATGACTAAAGTGTTGGGTACGTTGTCTTGCCTTAGGGGCTGTTGTTGGGTGGCACACTGGTGTTGTGAGCTATGTGTCACTTTGGTTGTGACTGGTGTTTGCGTTTCAGCTTTGGAGGTCCTTGTTGCTTGGGCAGGTTAATGTTAAGGGCCTCCGCATATGTGGGTTTAGTGTTGCTATGTGTGGGTGTTGATGGTGTGGGTTTTGAAGGGCTATGTGTTGCTTGAAATGTAGTGCAGGTTTTATCCTTCTCTTGACTGTCTAGCACAATCTTGGGTGGAGAGAACTTTGCTTCCAGTTTGGCTATGTAAGTGCATCTCTCACAGGTTGTAGTGTTGGGTGGTAGGAGGAGAGGGTTGTCTGTGTACATGAGGCAGTTGTTGCATTGCCCCAGTATGCCCAGATTCATCAGGTGGACAGGTGAAATCACCGAAACCTAACCTTTGGACATGCCTGTTTAGTGCCTACGATTCATTTCTCCTTAGTAACAAGGAGAGTTGATGTTTGTATCAGATTTAAGATTTCCTAGTGCTTTCCAGCAGGTTCTAGAACAAGTGCTAGTCACAGGGGTTCAGATTTTAGTGCTATACTGAGAAACCAGGTAGTTCTAAAGGAAAACTTGAAGAGCAGACTTTCTGGCACCTGGAATAGTTTAACCATAGCCCCGTGGTACTGCATGATGCACCTCACCAAGAGGATTACTGGCCTCAAACATATTGGCCTCAAACATATGTCCTATGCAGCCCGACTGAAAAAACTCCGGCTGTACTCAGTGGCATATCACTTACTCAGAGGTGATCTCTGCCTGACTTACAAAGCCATGTCCAACTCAGAATTGATGGACATGCTCCACCTAAAGAAATCCAAGTCACTGCGAGCCACGCACTCTAGTGAGCTAAACCTCACCAGAACAATAAATAGAACAAGCTGGAGGGATAGATTCCTGTCACAGGGACTCCCCCATGCTTTGGAACAAAATTCCAAACTACATTAGGCAGAGCCCCTCACTAACACTCTTCAAGAAAAACCTTGATGAGTGGATGGGTAACAGAAAATACACCCCTGGGATCATTTCACTGGGTCTGCTTGACAGAGGATCAGTTAATTAATCAATGGGGCAGCGAAAGCCTACACACTCTGGCTAGGCTTATAAATGCCCTTGGGCAGATAGCCTTGTACCTACCTATGAACCTATGAACATAAACGCGCAAACACATGTGTTTTTACGCCAGAAAGTTGAAAGGGATAGAAATCAGCCCAAAATGGCTAATAAAATTACAATTTCAGAGCTGGAAATCACTCTTCTAGTGTTAGGCAGTACAATGCTCACCACTCCCACTGGTAAGCAGTAGGACTTCCCTTTACCACAGAAAGGTCTAGATAACTCTGAACACAGAAAATAAAGTCTTGAAACCAGCAAAGCCTGGGATCTGGACTATACTAGCTAGGAAAGGCGGGAAATGAGCAAACAAGATAGTTTTTTTTTTTTTGGTTAAAACAGGCTAAACAATACAATAATACAGTAAATAAACACAGAAAAGGTTAACACACTTGAGTGTGTAGCCCTAAACAGTAAATACAATTAAAACAATTAGCAATTTAGAACTTTTTGAAAGAAGCAAGGCAAGTGAACAACTGAAAAACGATTTTAGAGGCAGTAATACAGTAGAATAAGTAGCTAATCTACATATACAGAAAAGTCTATATATATAGAAGATCAGCTAAAACACACTAAAACAATTCAGATGCAGTGCAGCCTAGACCACTTGAGCCGTAGCAATATTAAGGAAAATACAGTTTTAAAAATGCACTAAAATATACTCTATATTTCCAAAATGTTTGAGAAGTACAGTCAGAACACAAGGAGATTCAGGATTTTTTTTTTTTGTAAGAGAGGGAGAAAGGAGGAACTGAAGGAAAGAAACTAAGTGGGTTGTCCTTCTCAGATGTTCTCTCTGTATTAGGTAGAATGAGTTAATGACATTAGACTGGGAGGACTGTCCCAGATCAAATTTACAGTAGGGTCGAGCAATTGCAAATCCACCAAGTATAACAGAAAGACACCAACAGGGGGGAGGGGGGAGAAAAATACTAAAGCTAGTAGCCTACACTCTTTTAGACAGTAAACACTACAGAAATGTTTATCACAGCAGTGAGCCACAAAATGAAAGTTTTTAAACAGATAAAGAAGCACAGTGAAACTAGTTATAAAGCTTTACAAACAGTGTGACAGTAAAAAACTTAATTTTCAGGCCCTGTAAGGCAGACAATTTTAGTTTAACCATGCAGATTAGTTAATAGCAATAAAATACAATAAAAAGTATGCAAAAAGTGCTATATACAAATTTCTAGAAGCAATAACCAGTATAAATAAACCAAAAAAAACAGGATACTTATTGTTATATATCTCAGATCAGAGTTGTAGTCAATGCCCCTCCTCCACTCGGCTCAGTGTGTATAGACAGAAATTCTCTCAAAGTTAGGGCTTAAATACCAGAAGATACAACCTTAGACAACTTTTTTAAAAAAAGCTCGAAAGAACCAATGAGTGCTTACTCCAAGCCCTAGACCACCCAACCCCCACTAGTCAGCAGCCAATCAACACAATCCTGCCACGAATGTCAAGAAATACTTCTGCTAATTCAAGATGGCCTGGACATGTGCTCAGAACAATCACTGCAAAAACAAACAGGCCCAAAGACAGCAAATGTGAACTGGGACAATACTCAATTCAGGATAAGAAAGAAATTATGCATTGTTACTATTACAAAAGAATGTCATAATTTCTGATAGAAAATATTCATAAAGATTAAGAAAGAACTCAGAGGAAAGAGAAATGCTTTCACGAGAAAAAAAATGTCACAATCTTAAAATAAAAAATGCGTTCATTAATTCAACAGATCAATGAAAAACGTTACACTCAAAAAAAAAACTTTGAATCACCCAGAAAAAGAAGCAGCAGACGTGAAAATATAAAGAACAAAACCCAGAGATTTTTGAAAGGTATAAAAAAGAAACATGCACATGGGAAAGAAAAAGAGATCTGGTATGGTGCAATATTTATGCAAAGGAGAAAGCCAAATTAATCAATAAAAAATCAGCCCCAAATATATTTGAAGAGAAATACACGTGGAACCTGGATATGAAAAATTTCACAGTACAAAAAACAATAAGAAAACAAAGCAAAAAAAGGATTAGTAAGGTAGAAGTTAAACAAATAGAAACTAAAGTTATGGCTTATCTGTGAAGAGCAGGATTTAGAGTGGAGAATCCAACACAGGCAATGTTGCAGCATAATGGAATAATGATTCCCCTGACTGAGAAGCACAATTGCAGCCGGAGACATCAGGGATTTGCAAGATGGTGATGCTCTGGAGCCTTCTGTAGGAGACTTGTTCAGAAGATCAGTTTTAGTCCAACAGCAAGAGAAGGAGCAGGAACCAATGGCAACTCTGGCACAGGTAATGTTGCAGAGTGATGGGTCAATGGGTTTCTATATGAAGGAGCATCAGATGAAGCAAGGTGCATCTGAAGAGGATATGTCACAAGAAGATTTTCTGGAACCTTCTGTAGAATACTTACTGGAAACAGAGAGCAAAGTAGACGCTCTCAGTGCAGAAGAAAATGATTGATAGACATTTAAGATGTATGAAAGAAATAGATTACATAAAAGCAAATAAGACTCAAAATGTCAGAAGACTGGTAAAACAGATGAATACAGTAATCAGAATTATTAAAACAAATGTAAGTGATATAGCAAAATTAGAATACATTACTGTGCAGCTAAACTAATAACAGATTAAGTGTGACCACAAAAATGCAGAGTAACAAAGAAAAGGAAGGGAATATGTCAAATGCTCTCATCTAAGTATCAGAGAGAGAGAGAAAACTATAAAGCATTTAAGACAAGAAGTATTACTTTTAGAAGAGTATAGAAAAGGGGACAGATTATCAAAATACTTAGAAATATAGATGTGGTAAAAGCAACACACACACAGTACGAAAATAGACCAGGATTTATCATACACTACCACCAATAATACATTAAAAATATCAGCACAGGCAGAAAGACTTAGAAGGTATGCAAAAAATATAAAGGGCAAGAACAAAATAAGCCATTCATTGACAACCCAAAAGATTTTATAGAGAATAGGGAAAACAAGCAAAATTAATAGCAATACCATAAAAATACCACAAAAACAGGAGACCGGTCTGGTGGACCCTGGCCATAAATAAACTATACAACAGAAGGAGGAAGCTACTACATGAAAGAGCAAAATCCCAAAAAGGGAAGGCATCTCTGATCAGTATTAGCAAGAAACTTCGATCCCTCATAAAATCATCAAAGGCCAGTTTCGAAAGAAAAATTGCCCGCGACACTAAAGATAATCACAAGGCCTTCTTTAGTTATGTCAGGAACATGGACGGAAACTCCCAGATATGCTCTGAATTGTTGCATAACAGTACAAAATAAACCAAACCTACAGACATAACCAACATCCTGACAGACAGATTCAGTGCAAACTTCTCCCCCCCTTCCCCCCCAAAGGAGCAAATGCCTATCCCAACTGAATGTAACCTCCCTGACATCACAGATGCACAGGTGAAAGCTGCCCTCTCCAAAGCAAAAAACACAGCATCTATGGGACCGGACGGTGTCCCAGGCTGTGTCTTACATGAGCTCCAAGAAGAACTGAACCCTCACATTAAGTCACTGTTCAAACTTAGCCTTACTACAGGATATGTACCCAAAGAATGGGGTACAGCTACAGTGGTTCCACTCCACAAAGGTGGTGCCACAATGGACCCCAGAAACTATCCCCCCATAAGCCTGACTAGTCTGGTCTGTAAAGCTATGGAGCGTATTATCATGGAACTCATAAACAAAGACATTGGGAGCCTCCAGACACTGGACCCTACCCAATTCGGCTTTGTTAAGGGCAGATCTTGCCTCTTAAACCTAGTTGATTTCTTTGAAACAGTTACCAAAGCCATAGATGAGGGCAAGGTAGTCCACACAGCCTATCTGGACCTCGCAAAAGCCTTCAACACAATACCCCACTCGGGCATCATAAATAAGCTTACCAGCTTAAATATCAACCCATACATCACAAGATGGGTTGCAAACTGGCTCAAAGATAGAACCCACATGGTCAAAATCGCAGGTGCCATGTCCGAATCCAAACCAGTTACAAGTGGCATCCCACAGGACTCAGTTCTGGGACCTCTCTTGTTCGGTATATACTTCTCTGAGGTTCAGGCTAACACAGGGGAATTATGGCTGACAAAGTTCACAGATGACTGCAAACTGGGGGCCATAATCGAACCTCCAGCTGACACAAGCATCCTCCAAAAGGGTCTCACAGAGACGGATGCTTGGTGCCAGAGCCATGGCCTCAAGCTAAATGCTAAAAAGTGCATAGCCATCCCCTTTGGGAAAAACAAGGTGCCCACAAATTACCACATAGGTGGTAATCCATTAAGTACGGAAGAAGTAATTAGAGATTTGGGGACCAACGTAGATAGTAATCTCTCCTTTGATAATCACGTTGCCAAAGTGGTTAGAAAGACCTTCTATATAGCCCACCTTATCATGAAAGGGTTCACGTCTAGATCAAGAGAGGTCATTGTGCCCCTCTACTCATCACTCATCAGGCCCATAATTGAATACAATGCCCCTTTTGGGATGTACCTTACCCGACACCTGCAGCAACTGGAGAGACCCCAAAAGTACCTCACCAAGAGAATCATGGGCTGCAAACAGATGTCCTATGCAGCTCAACTAAAGAAATTCCAGCTCTACTCAGTTGCTAACTGCCTACTCAGAGGCGATCTATGCCTGACGTACAAAGCCATGTCAAACTCAGAATTAATGGACATGTTCCACCTCAAAAATCCAAGTCCCTTACAGCTACATGCTCCAGGGACCTAAACCTCAGCACAAAAATAAATAGGACATGTTGGAGGGACAGATTAATTTCCCAGAGGCTCCCCTCACTCTGGAATAGAATCCCAATTCATGTTAGACATAGCCCCTCGCTGACCCTCTTCAAGCGAAATCTGGACGCGTGGATGGGAAATCGCAAATTCACCCCTGGGATCTCTTCTGTGTCCCTGCTAGACAGAGGCACAGTAAACTAATCTTAAAAGGGTACCTTCTGTGACCTACTTTACAGAGGCACAGTAGGCTAATCTAATAGGGAGGCGGAAGCCAAATACACTCTGGCTAGGCTTATAAATGCCCTAGGGCAGATAGCCTAGTATCTACCTATGAACTTATGAACCTAAGAAGAAATAGTCACATTTTGGAGAAGTATTTATGAAGATCTTGTTAAATATTAAAAAGATGTTGAATGGATAGAAGGAATTAAAAGAAACAGTAAGGAGTTCTAATATAGAGGATATGAAATGGGATGGAGTAATGGCCAGAGAAACTGCGACAAAATTAAGAAAAGTTCTTAAATGGAAAACCCCAGGCCCTGATGCAGTATCTGTTCACTACTTGTACTTATCCAGATTTCTTGGCAGGGCCAGAGGAAAAATTAAACTGTTTCTGCATCTATCATCCAGAAGCAATGCAGTAAAATATCTCTTTGTTCAGTGCAATGCATGTAATGAATTCAAAAATAAATAAAAAGTCCATAGTGCAATACTCTAATGTTCACATTGCAATATTTAAATGTCTTTTTCTAATGTTCACAGTGAATACTTGAATGTCTTTTTCTGTACAGGGATCAATTCACTGTCTTAACCAAGTACCTGTGCAATACTAAACTCTCATACAAGTAAATGTCCACTGTGAAAATGTTAAAATGTCTTTCTAATTATGTGCAATATTATTCTGTCAGGGGTCTCTTCCTGTTTGTATATATTTCTTTAACATAATATCTGATATCACGGGACTATGGCTAACCACATTTGCTGATGATTGCAAACTGGTGCAGTTATCAAATCATATTCTGATACTCAGATACTTCAGCAAGGGCAGGACCAAACAAATGCTTGGTGTATTAATCATGGGATTACCCTCAACACCATGCAATGTAGCATAGTTTCCTTTGGAAAATTCAGCATCACTACTGTTTACCATGTAGACATTCCACCTAAATTTGACACAGTCATCAGGGACTTTGACAAATATATTAATAACAAGGTCTCCTTTGACTGCAACATCTCTGCAATGGTTAGAAAATTATTCTACCTTGCACAGCTTATCCACTGTTTTACCTCAACAAGGTCCAAAGAAGGTATAGTACCAATTTATTCATCACTTATTAGGCTCATAATTGAATATAATGCACCCTCAATGTTTCTTCACCAAAAAGACCTCAGATCTCAGTACCCTTAGCCACTCTAACAGACTAAAAGCATTGTTGCTCTACCCTGTGTCATACAGACTCCTCACATGTGATCTCTGCTTAGCCTGCCATGCTATGAATGACCAAGTACTGTTTGAACACTTTCATCTAAATTGAACCCGTGGTAAAAGGCAAAGCCATTTTACAAACCTAAACCAATACTACCACATTGATAGCACCAAATGGCATGACAGATACTTAACACAATGTATACCCCAGTCCTGGAGTAAGTTGCTCTTACCTTTCAAGCAGAGTACTTTTCTGGCAACCTTTAAAAGCAGTCTGGATGACTGGATGGGTGATCACAAATTTTAATGGGGGATATTGTTAGTCTAAACCAAATCCTATGCAAGGGGGAATGCACGGTCCACACCAAGTATCAAAATTCACCAAATAGACCAGCAAGGCAGACCGGAGTTCAATATTCATTTATTTTTGTACTAAAACAAACTAGTTTCGGCAAAAATTGCCTTCTTCAGTGTAGGACAGTACAATCAAGTTCCTTGTCCTCATCCATTTAAATACAGACTAACAGCCAATAAGGCAAATAAGCTCATCAATATTAATGAGATGAAGAAAATTTCTGTAATCACAATATTCAAAATGTGAAACTTCAGTGAAAAACAGTGATAATATAAGACATGACAACCATAAATAAAAGTAAAGAAATAAACTTAAAATAATATGGTATAACATATATATGTAAAAACATATATAGTTTTATGGCCACAATCAACATATATTACACAAAAATTTATCCATACAGACAGTGGTAATTTCACATCTCAACTGCCTATATTATATTATTTCAGCAGCCAAGACCCCCCATACCAAAATTACTGCTGATTAGCAAACTTTAGTAATCACAATATACAAGATGTAACACTTCGATATAGGCAGTGAGAGTAGAGAACCTAACAACCATAAATAGATGTAAGGGAATAAAATAAACTTGGAATAGTGTGGTATAACATATATAAGTGAATCCATATATAATTTTATACCCATAAACAACATCCACTCAACAGATATTTATCCACACAGACAGTAATGGTTTTGCATGTCAACTGCCTATATTATATTAATTCAGCAACCCAGACCAAAGTTACTGTTGATTAACCAACCCATATAGCTGGGTGTCATAAACAAATCGGGCTAGGCAAAACAAAAATGCATATATGTCATTTGCATACGCAAATATAGAGTAATTCTTGATATCAAAATAATCCAAACCCTAACAACAAAATAGGTCAACAAGGTTATTATGGCATAAACATAATCTCCTATAAGTGGTCATTTAAACCCGGATAGAACAGACCCCCCAGGGTTGTAATCCAATACTTTTCTTTTTTATCCAATAAACCATGCCAACCTTGTTTGTTAGTTCTATCTCCAGAAATGCGATCAATGACCATGAAACTATATTTGGCCTGTGGATGTTTACGTGTATGTTGATATAGGGCACTAGTTTCCTTATGGTTCCTGACATCACTACGATGTTCATTCATTCTGTATCTTAATGCTCTGGAGGTTTGGCCCACATAAAATGCCCCACAATAACAGGAAGCAAGGTACACCACCCAATCGCTACTACAATTACCAAAGATCTTGATGTTAAATATCCTGCTGGTGTTACGACTGGAGAACTCTTTAGATTTAGGCATATATGAGCAGGAGCCACAATGACCACAGGGAAACGAACCAAAAAGTTCATCACCATGCATTGTAAGTTGTTTATAAATAGTGGCCCCACTTGCCGTATGTTTAAAATGTGACAGGTAGGAGCCAAGAGTTTTGCCCCGCTTATATGAAAATTGACATCGTGGCCCCAAAATGGTTCAATGTTCCTGACCATGTTAATATTTCTCCCATAAGTTGTGATGAACCTGACACGAGTACCATGAGATGATTGATTTTTACCTTTGTTTTTGTATTGTAATAATTCTTCCCTCTTTATGCAATTAGCTCTACTTTGGGCAGACGCAATATCAAGTCGATCATATCCTCTATTAGTAAACCTCAAACTAAGATCCCTGCTGGCTAATTGGTATTCCTCTTCATTAGAACTAAGACGTTTAATACGTATAAATTGGGATATCGGAATACTTTTAATGGTATGACGGGGATGTAGACTTGAAGCATGTAGCAAGGTGTTGTATTGTGGGTACTTGCGGAAAACTTTGGTAGACAAGGTATGGTCTGGATTCCTGTAAACAGTGACATCCAAAAAATTGATAGTATTTTTATCATAAGTCACAGAAAATTCCAGTCCCCATACATTGTCATTAAGATATTCTACAAATTCCTGCAAGTAACCCACATCCGCACGCCATACCAGCCAGCAGTCGTCCAGATAGCGTCTCCAGATGTCCATCTCTACCTGAAAGATATTATGTGATGTATCATATATCATGTATTCCTCAACATAGGCCATGAAAAGGTCAGCATATATGGGAGCAAAAGATGCTCCCATAGCTGTTCCTTGTAACTGCCAATAACATTGGCCTTGGAAATACAGAACATTCTTGTTCAGAACATGTTCAGACATACAGATTAATAGGGTATTAAACCCAGGTGTATATAAGTTTGCCCTTTCCAACCAATATTGGATAGATTGCAACCCTGCCCAATGTGGTATGCTCGTATATAATGATTTTACATCTAATGTGCATAAATACCAATCAGGTTCCAATTGGGTATCCCTAAGTAACTGCAAAAATTGTGTGGTGTCCTGTAATCTAGATCTTATAAGGCCTAATAATGGTTTAAGATATTTGGTGAGGAAGGCCGATAAAGGTTCTGTCAGAGAGCCTATTCCAGAGACAATTGGTCTACCAGGAGGTTTTGTTAAAGACTTATGAATTTTGGGTAAAAGATACAGTATCTGTTTAGAGGGTTCAGGAACCATAAGTGAGGCCATACACTTTTTGTTGATAATGCCCTCCTCACAGGCTAACTGCAAAAAGGAATCAATTTCGTCCTTAAAAACAGACGTAGGGTCTATGGACATGTACATATAACATTTAGCATCAGACAATTGAGTTAACCCTTCCTGTATATAATCAGCAGTGTTCCAAACCACAACTGCACCTCCCTTATCAGCAGGGACAATAACTATATCTTTATTGTTACATAAATTGTCCAACGCTATCCTGTCATCCAGAGTTAGATTGCTTGCTAACATAATATGTCCTAAGTTCCCAAAATGAATGTCCCTCAGAATGGTATCCATGAAAATAGAAACATGTTTATTCATGGGTGGTTGGAATGAAGACTTGCCAAAGCAAAAGTCCTCTGAGGGTTTTGACTTGTCATCATCAAAAAACAATTTTAAATTCAAAATCCGGCAGAACGCCTGTAAGTCTTGTACAATGTGATATTCCTGACTAAAAAAGGACGGAATATAGTTAAGACCCTTGTTCAAAAGAGCAATCTGTTCATTTGTTAATAAAGCTTTGGACAAATTCAACACATTCTGATTAAACTCTGGCATAACCCCTATTTCAGGAAGTTGTCCAGCAGTCCCTGGAAAGAGACCTGAGTGGTTGGTCTTTCTGTGATTTCTGCCCCCCCCGGTGTCCCTTGCCCCCTCTAAAGGGGAAATTTTGTTTGTTTTCTTCCTATTTGGTGAAACCCTTTCATAGGATCCCTCACCATCCGTGAGAGAAGATTCCTCCCCAGAAGTACTACCTGAAGTGTCACCCTTGTTCTTCAAAATTGAACGAGGTCTCTTTTTGGTGCGACTAGGCCCTGTCCTAACCTGGTTGGTATCAGCAAATCTGACTGATCTGCTGAAATCAAATGGTTTGCCCCGTTGGTAATCTGAATAGTCCCGATGGAACTTCTTAATTTTTTGTTCCTTAATGGTTTTCTCATGTTCCATCAGATCTAGGGAAAGTTTTTTAATATTATCCTGATATTTAGAGGACGATTCAAACTTTTGAACATCCAAACACAAATTTTTGATTTCTTGTATATTAGAATCTACTGTCCTTTCATAATATTGTAACAAAATGTTCACAAATGTCATGGATCCCGTCTGTAGAGCCTCTTTCCAATCTTGGTTAAGTTTATCATCTGGTCTCCCTACTAGGGGTTGAGTATGTATACGTAATCCCCTGGGAGCCATATTTTGTGTCGAATATGCTCTAAATAACTTAAGATGCCAGATATTAGATCTGAGGGTTTTGAATGCTTTGGTGATTGAATGAAAAAACATATCACAATCGACCACAGATGTTTGTCCTGAATTGACCGGATCATTGCTTGGCAGGTTATCAATGCCAGATACACCTATATCCTGCCGATCAGCACATAATCCAGACAAAATATTATTGAGATCCATGCTGTGAATAATATTTGAAATATACAGCCAATACTAAGTTGGAACACAGGAAAACCAAAATATAAGCAGTAACTCCCCAGAAATTTGTAGACAATACTGCAAAGGCCCAATCGCACCAAAAATCTAGAATTAGTCCAAACCAATACAAAGATGTCTTGGACCACTGGGGGAGCAAAAAGCATTAATCTGCACAGGAAAAATATATTCCAGTATTTTGATATGAAGCTGTTGAATAATAATTTTCAATAAGGCATGAAACCCTATCCAAGATTAAATGTTAAATAGTATAATGAATTCATCAAATTCTGACTGATATTCAATAAATGCCCCCCTTGATACTGAAACAAGCCTGCTGATATAAATAAAGGCTAATATTAGTTGTTAAACTCAACCATGTAAAACATATGTAGGATATTGTTAGTCTACCTCAATACTGGGTGATGTGGCCAGCTTCATGATGGACTCATTTGGCTGTAATCTTAGTAAAAAAACAATGAACCAAATTATGTGCAATACATGGGAAAATCAGTTATCCATATCTAATCTGTATTAATTATACTGTGTACAGAGTTGCATCTGGAGGCTGAATTAATCCATATACATAGCACCTTACTAAAGACAGTATTACTTTAATAGCACACAGCAAAATTACAGCATATTTGAGCAGAGGAAATAAAACATCCTATCATTTTTTGTCTTCAGCTGTACAATGTCATATGTTTCTTTTCTGTGATCATTTTAAAATGATGTATGATGCTTCCCTGTGACTATAAAATATAAAATGCAAAAAAAAGTTTAAGTTTGACTCACATAAAAAAATGTCCTGCCCATTTCTGTGTTGATTGGGCCATGCACAGCATAATATCTGGAAGCTGTATTCATTCTACAATATGCAGAACAATATCTGGAGTTTTTAGTTCAATTATGCAGAACACCTTGTGCCAAACCTGTATTACTTCAACCTCACACAGCAACATGTAGCACATTAATGAAGTAGAATTAAGACATCCTCTAGATCCAATATTAAGCGCACTATCAAGGTAGAACAAACATGACCTCTAGATCTTCCAGAATAACACTTCTTAAATAATTAAATCATGCTGCTTTCCTATTAAAAACTGCACAAGATACCACTTGCAAAAGTATGAACAAAGGTGAAATATTCATCTTGTGTATATTTGGCTATTACTTCTCACTACCACATAGCACAGAATCTTTTTCTTCTTCTTTCAGCTTTTCCTGGTTAGGGGTCACCACAGCGGATCACCTGTCCGCTCATGATTGGCAATAGAGTTTTACGGTGTTGAGTTGCCAGCCCGGCACCCAACCTTCCACAGAAGGCACACACACACACACTCACTCACACCTAGGACCAATTTAGAGTGTCCATTCCACCTACAGCATGTCTTTGGGATGTGAGAGGTAACTGGAGCACCCGGAGGAAACCCACGCAACCACAGGGCAGACATGCAGACTCCACACAGAAGGCACCCCAGCCAAGGATCAAACCAGAGAACCTCTTCCTGTGAGGCGACAACGCTAACCACTGCACCACCATGGCTGCCCACCACATATCACAGAATAGTGCTTTGAAACAATGAAGACCACCTGCTGTTCATTCCCAGTAAAAGGTGATATGTTCTTTACAAGGAAATTAGTGCAGTAGAAGTAATCCAGCCTCAAAATACTCACAGAATAGTGTTTGTTTTATGTCAATAACAAGGAATGCAATATTGTCATATTCTGTCACATGTGTTAGGGCACACATAATATCAGCAATGTAATGAAGGATGAGCACCAGAATGGAGGGGTCATCTTGCAAAGCAAGAAGGCCAAGGGCAACACAGTATAAAGACCTTTATCTCACAAATTCAGGATCCAGGGTTCAGTCCTGACTTTGGGTCTCTGTCTATGTGTAATTTTTATGTTATCCCTGTCTGAATGAGTTTTCTCTGGGTACTCCATCTTCTTCCCACTTCCCAAAAACATGTTGGTTGATTGAAACTGTCCATGTATTTAAATGCTGAGACAATACATATGAGCATGTGCATATACTTGTGAAACAATAGGGTGAGAGATTAAAACAAGACCGTACAAAGCCCTGAATAAACTGGCATTCAGTGTGCAGAGACAGATTTTTAATTGTTTGGTTTAGGAAATAAATGCTTAAGTCATTAGAAGGGATGTGCAGATATCTTATTATGTAATTGTCTGTCCATCGATAGTTCTCACCATTTTATCATAACAGTTAAATCTTTGTATTTGTGCTTTATGACTCTTTTGGTATAACATCTATTGTGTGACCAGGAGTACATTGAAATTGCATTGAAAGAATCATCAAATGATAAACTGGTAAGTCTGTGTCCACCTTTAATGCCTCATGACATTAAAATGGGAACTTGGCAGACCATACAAGTCTCAGAGGATCCATTCAAAGTAGAGGGATGTTAAACAGGGACTCTTTCTTGCTTAGGAAAGCCAATAAATGGCACTGTTTACTACATCTCAATACTTAAAGAGAGAGCATGAATGATTGTTCACTGAATTATAAAGCATGCACACAACATCATATTAGTGAAGGTGCATCACAAGTGGCATTCAGTCTTCTCTTTGACATTCTTCAAGGTTAAAAATCAGTTTGTGACTCCAAGTCAGCATCTTAATTACTTAAGAGAGTGGGCATGTTCAGTTTCTGGTTCATAAAGGGTATGGAAGAATTGGTGACAAATGAAACTGATCTGAGGAGGCAAGTTAACATTTAGCCCATGATTAAAGCAGTCTGTTGTCACGGACACTCAGGCCAGAACACTGGACTGAAGAACTTATGAACGTATGCATAAATCTTGGACAAATATTTGGGAACTTAACTGACACAGAGGGCTGGAATGTTTTTTTCTCAAGTACAGACAATTAAAAGCTGCATTCTGTGTAACATAAAGGCCTGCTTATCATGTAGCACGTGATGCCTAGTCTAATTTCAAACATTATCATTCACCCTCCTTCTATTAGTGAAAAGATACAACAGTCCCTCCCCCTCCCCACACACACACACACACACACACACACACACACACGCACACGCACACACACACACACACACACACACACACACACACACACACACACACACACACACACACACACACACACACACAAACTAATCTCATTCGGCCCTTAGACTCGAACATCAAAAAACTGATAGAAGCTCTCTGCAGCATAGGCTGGCCTTTCGAATTAAACCTAAGTAATCCTAACCTCTAACTCTCATCAGTACACTCAGATCCCTCCAGGACACATTCTTCCCTATGATTTCTCAATTCTATAAACCACAAAAAAAATTGGCTAACTCCTGACTTGAAACCTCTTAGAAAAGTTAGAGATGATGTATGATAAGCATGGAAGAATTACCCTCCAATAGCAATAGGCAACAATATTTCCAACTCAGAAACCTCTAAAAATAAACAATATGATGACACAAAACCCAGTATGAAAACATTTCAAAAATCCATAGCTGAATCACCAAAGCAACTCTGGGAAGAAGTGAATTGATTCATAGAAAGGGATATTCAAAACAACTCACCAGCAGCAACAGCTGCACTCTCTCACTCTGACATTCTCTTTGAATTGTCCAGCCTTCTTACTCCCTCAAACAATGATATTGATCCAGCATCCCCCAAAGAACTAACTCTCCATTCTTCAGTTTCACTTTAATCAAGTCAGATCAAGAGATTTAGTACCTCTTCTGCCACAACTAAAAGCAGACAGCCTCCCAGATGACTACAAAATCATCTGCATTAAACAACACAGGTTCTATAGATCACTCATAGCTCTATGGACCCTAACCAATGAAATACTACAAGTTATGGAAGGAGGCCAACTCACTGCCAACATCTTTGTTATTCTTACACAAGCCTTTGAATTGATTGACCACAACATCCATCATCTACTACAAATAGGCATAAGTCCTGATTCCCTACCTTTGTTTCAAAACTATCTCATCTTAATGTCTGGGTATGCAAATCAATCAGCATTCAAAAGTGGACTACCACAAGGTTCCGTGCTTGTTTTGCTACTATTTCCCTCTTGATCTACCTCATCTCCCTTCCTTCTCTATGCAGATGATGTGGTATTATTCCACACTGATAATGTAGTACCCAGCTTCCAGATGGACCTACAAGCAGATTTTCAAGCACTAATCATTTGATGTTCAACAAAAGCCTCCTTCCCAACTCTGACAAACCAAAACTATATTTTTGTCACCAAACAAAGACTTAAAAACACAGAAATATTTGCATTTCAATAACAACAAACACCATCATAGAAAACACTACAACTTTTGAATACCTTGGCATTTGGTTTTACCACTCTCTTACCTTCCTGGTCCATCTCACCTATACAAGAAAAAAGTTAGAGCTCTCCTTTTGGAGACAATAAAACCCCAGAATAGCCTAAGCCAAAGCTTTCTCCTTTCCCAACTTGAATCCACCCTTCCATTCATGGCCTCAAAAACAAACCCCACACCCATTCAAACAATAATCAAAAATATTTGTAGAGTACTCCTGTGAAGATATGTGAAGGCTGTCAGCCTAGCTAGATAGAATTTTGTAGATAATTCTATGTCATTTGTAAATATTAATATAAACCACAGGCTTGTTCTCTTAAATGTCAGAAAATTGTGTTAAATGTTGAACTTCAAAAATGTAACAACAGTGCACTCTGCTGGAAGAAAGCTGATAAGTCAAGCATTGTATGACTGATCTCAAACTCAGAGCCATGATGTCTGGACTGGCAGATTCTTTCCATTGTTTTGAGACCAGAGTTAATTGCTAGATTTTACATATATAATGTCTTTAATTGCTGTGGTTTCCTCACTAAATGCAAGATCAAAGATATGTTAAACTCTGAGTTCCTGTTAGCCAGGGAACCAGAGAAAAATTATGCAATCTAAAATGAGTCAGCAGTAATGTATTATCAGTTTAAAAGACTGTCTGAGAGAGTGAAGGAGATCATTTTTGATTTGTCTTCAGAAGTGACCTCTCACCAGTACTCTGCCTTTGCTCTATATGCAAGTTTATTTAGAACTGTGATTGCTCTTAGGAAAATATAGAAAATAGTAAGTTTAGTCTGGCTGTTTTCTATATCTATGTCAGAACTATTCTACAGTATTATTTTAAGCATTCTCCTGTGATGTCTGAACTCTTGACTAGCACTGTATAGTAAGAAGTATTGTCTTGTGTTTTTATTATTTATTATTACATATTTTTAAACCTTTCAACTGTGGCTGTTTTGTGTAGCAATAATTTAAGCTTTAGAGTACATTGCATGTATATAGTGATACTATACAAAGCCACTCCAATAGCCTTTATGCTCAGTCACACTTACTATTTGAATAATAATATTGCACAGTAATAATTGGACACCCTTTAGTAGCTGATATTAGTGGTTGGTGGCACCTGGTACTACCTTATAGACTGGCAAGAAGGGTCATAACTGGATAACCTGTGCCAGCCTTCCTCAATAGTGTCTGTGTGTTTGTATATAACTCATATCTTAAAGTGTGTGTGTGTGTGTGTGTGTGTGTGTGTGTGTGTGTGTGTGTGTGTGTGTGTGTGTGTGTGTGTGTGTGTCAGCTTCTTGTGCATACACATGAAATACTGGTTGGACAGAGAGAGTGCTGGAGGTTTTAGTTTGACCACTAGGCTGAGATATGTACCCTATAGCTGTGCCTGTGGGGAGTCTTATTGGGGATCTGGAGAGAAAGGGAGAAACCAGCCCCAGACTGACTGTGATCTCTGTGTACTCTTAAGGGGAAATTGTACTTTACTGTGTGTGTATTTGTTATCATTCCCAATGTGGATGCCCCTCACTACTGTTAGTGGTGAGGACTGAGGCTCCTTGATTAATGGGTCAGTGCATGGGCATCACAACTCCATCCCCTGTAAAACACTGAAAAAAAGGGCAACAAGGTTCTCTGTTCAAAAAAGGGTTGACTTTTTCCTAGGATCCCAAGTATTCAAATTCATAATAAACCACACATTCTCTTTATAGGCAGCTTTATACAGCCTTCCTCTTACAGTCTCAGAAACCACAAGGGCTGGTAAAATAATTGTTAGGGTAGGACTTATTAAAAAAATCTGAAAGCAAGCAAAATATGCAATTTGAAACCTAAAAATTTGAAAATACTAAGCAGGGCCAGAGACATTAAATATATTTTGTACTAGACTACACATGTCTACACACTTATGCACTTTATAAGCACTTACACAAGTGCATGGATTATGCTATCCCTGATAGAACCAAGATGCTATCCTCCAAAAAAAGGAAGCCAATCTGGTGGTCCTCTGCCATAAACAAACTCTACAACAGAAGAAAGAAACTGTTGAAAAAAAAGAGTAAAATCCCATGACTAGAGGAACTCCCTGGTCAACCTCAGTAAGAAGCTGAGATCTCTCATAAAATCCTCCAAAGCTAGTTACGAAAACAAAATTGCCACTGACTCCAAAGACAACCACAAAGCATTCTATAGCTATGTCAAGAATCTCAATGGCAACACGCAGATCTGCTCTGAGTTACAGCACAATGGCACTAAATATACAGAACCAACTGATATTGACAACATCCTGGCAGATAGGTTCAGTGCTAACTTTACCTCCCTCTCACCCCCTAGAGGGCCCATCTCTATACCGGAAGAATGCAAAGTTCCTGTAATTACGGCTGCAAAGGTAAAAAATATACTCTCCAAAGCCAAGAACACAGCTTCCATGCGACCTGACAATATCCCAGGCTGCGTTCTACATGAACTACAGAATGAACTGGCACCCTACCTAAGTACCATGTTCAATCATAGATTCACCTCAGGCTTTGTGCCCACTGAATGGTGCACTGCGACAGTTATCCCAGTCCACAAAGGGGGAGCCACGATGGACCTCGGGAACTACCACCCCATTAGCCTGATGAGCCTGGTCTGCAAGGCCATGGAATGTATCATCATGGAACTCATAAATAAAGACTTTGGTAATTTCCAAACTCTGGACCCTACCCAGTTCAGGTTTGTAAAAGGCAGATCATGTCTCCTAAACCTGATTGACTTCTTTGAAGTAGTCACCAAAGCCATAGATGAGGGTAAGGTGGTTCACACAGCTTATCTAAATCTCGCCAAGGTTTTCGACACAATCCCCCACTCTGGAATTATAGATAAGCTCACTAAACTAGGTATAAATCCCTATGTCACAAGATGGGTTGCCAACTGGCTCATGGACAAAACCCACACTGTGAAAGTAGCAGACTCCAAATCCGCATTCAGACCAGTGACAAGTGGAGTACCACATGGTTCAGTCCTAGGTCCTCTCCTGTTTGGTGTCTACTTCTCTGAAGTACAGGATAACACAGAAGGTCTTTGACTAACAAAGTTTGCAGATGACTGCAAACTAGGAGCCATAATCAAAACTCCTAATGATGTGGACATACTACAAAAGGGCCTCACTGAGACAGATGGCTAGTGTCAAAGCCATGGCCTGAAGCTCAATGCCAAAAAGTGTATTGTCATCCCCTTTGGTAAAAACTCTGTACCCATGAGCTACCACATAGGTGATAGTCTACTTAACACTGAAAGTGTGATAAGAGACCTTGGGACACAGGTGGACAGTAGTCTCTCCTTTGATAATCACATTGCCACATTAGTCAGGAAATCATTCTATGTGGCACACCACATCACAAAACGTTTCTCATCCAGGAAAAAAGAGGTCATTGTTCCCCTCTACTCCTCACTCATTAGACCCATTACAGAGTACAACGCCCCTTTTGGTATGTACCTCACAAGACATCTACAACAACTGAAAAGGCTGCAGAAATACCTCACAAAGAGGATTACTGGCCTCAAACAGTTGCCCTATGCAGACCGCTTCAAAAAAACCCAGCTTTATTCATTCGCATATTGCCTATTCAGAGGCGATCTTTGCCTAACATACAAAGCTATGTCAAATACAGAGCTGTTGGACATGCTCCACGTAAAGAAATCCCAATCCCGCCAAGCTACACACTCTAGAGACCTAAACCTTGGCACCACAATAAACAGAACATGCTGGAGGGATAGATACCTGTCCCACAGACTTCCCATACTCTAGAACAAACTACCTATCTATATCAAACAAAGCTCCTCATTAGCAATCTTCAAGAAAACTCTTGATGATTGAATGGGAAATAGGAAATTTACCCCTGAGATCACCTCTGTGGCTCTGCTCGACAGGGGCACAGGAAAATAATTTTCTTGGGTGGCGAAAGACAGGGTACCTTTTTGGCTAGGCTTATATAGGCCCTAGGACCAATAGCCTAGTACCTACCTATGAACATATAAGAAAGCCCGAATAATAAATGCTTATTTTAAACAAATGACAACATTGCCAATCACTTTTATCCATACACAACCCTTGTATTAAACAATTAAAACCAACTTTATTGACTGAATATAGCTCAGATATCAGAATGTAATAAAAAATAGCAACAATTGGACAAAGTAATTTAGTTTAATACTCCCACAAACATACACATATGTGACCATCAATTATAATATGTGACCATCAATTATTTCCACATCATCCCTTCGATAGTTTAACCATGTATGCACAAGCAATAAACCACAGCACTTTGTCCATGTATGCACAAGCACTTCATTGCCAACAGATTGAATCATTTCCCCCAACGATCCCCTCAGTCATTTGACCATGGATGCACAAGCACTTCACTGATGCCAAAATCAATAATTTCCTCCCATGATCCCTTCAGTAGTTTGTCCATGTATGCATAAGCACTTACATACATGTACACTCACAGATGCACACCTTCAGTACTTACCTTCTTCCCACATCCTTGCAGTAGCATGCATAGTTCCTAAAAAAAAAAAAAAAAAAAACTGTTCCCAGACTCACGCTTCCTCTTCCACATTAACTACCTCCTTCTTGACTCAGGCTGCCTCAGTCACCCGAGGCACCCTGTGCCAATAGGAAGTGCTCCTCACTACATTATGCGGCAGCCTGGTAAGTCGTTCACTGAGGGATGCTTCTCTCACTGCCAAATGCTCCTGATCAAGCCCAACTGATGATCAGGAAGCCTAATGCTTAGCTGTTTTCAAAACAGCCCAGTAATTGTAATAAGCTGATTTTTTTTTCCGGATCTTCCAGGAAATCCATGGACATATGACCTGGAACACAACAGAAAGTCAACTATTATTTTTAATTTAAAAACAATAGTTGACTTTCTGAGTTAGCACATTTCTTGTTTTTCTCTTTTTTGATGGGGGGGGGCTGCAGCTCAGCAGCCAGTACCACAAGCCACACCAGTTTAAGGTTTGTAGATTTCAAGTACTTACAGATACAGCCCAAGGGAGAGTAAATACTTTTACAGAAGTTCCCAATGTCTTGATTAAAGCCTGTCTTACATTTCTATCATTATTTTCATGTCCTTATAATTAGTAATTTTCAATATCTCCTTTACAGCATATACAGTACTCGGAATGCCTAGATTTAGGACCAAATGTCATTGATTTAGTTTTACTTATGCTGGAAAGTAAGCCATTCATAAATGGCCAGGTGGAAATGCTGTTTACCATCTGCTGAAAACCCTCATTATTAAGACTAAGTATTTTCCGACTTTGATGTCATATGTATATACTACAAAACCCTGAGATATCACTAATAACATCTGATACATACATATCAAACATACAGGTACCAAGAATGGAACCCTGAAGTATCCCATTTTCTGTTCCTCACTGATATAATTCCATTCCCTGTTTTCCAGCTCTTTGTTCAAGAAACAAGTATGATAGATAATCCCAAGCTGCAGAATATCATTAATAGTTTATTGTGATTTACTGTGTCAAATACATGAAACCAATGTACATCACATCTGCAGATTTTTGTTGACAACAGTTATATTGTTGTGGTAATAATATATATTTCCTGTGTTGGTCGATGTAGTAGTTGAGCAAACATGTTGACAGGTATTGCATATACTGAGATTCTGGAGATCTGAATAAGCTGTTAATAACCAACTCCTCCATTAATTTGCTAACATCTGACTTTTGTTTTTTTTTCACTTTTTGCCCCCACAGCCTCATGTTCATTATCCTTCTTTTCAGCTAACTAACTCATTTGATTCTTTATCATTGAAGGCAAGAGTTGGCTGAAAGATGCCATCGTTAAGGTAGCCTAAATGGTGCTCCTGCATCCCCTGTGCATGCTCAGTTCCATAACAGAAGGCTGGATGGGCAATGGGTTATTAGAGATGGATTGTTTCTCACTTCCACAATGGCTGTTGCTAGCAAGCAACCATGCCTATCAATCGCAAAATATAGGAGGTGGTATCTCTGGTCTCCACTGAGAAAATCATACCGACCTTATACAGTCCCCAGGAGTATGCAACCCTCCCCCCCCCCCCCCGATCCTCAGAGAGAAGGCAAGCAGGCTATATACCTATGTTCCTCTCCCTAGATGCCTGGCTCCTTCAGTGTCCTGGCTACTAAAAGAACCCTGGTCACCTGGGTCACAGTCAGAATTTCATCCCTCACTGCCATGGATAGAGGTTTCAGTTTGCCAACAGTTGTTCACAAACTAATGGCCAGTATTTTTATAACATGGCCCTTTCCACTTTTTCTTTATAAATAGATTTTATGGTTACCCTGTTCCTTTCTAAAAGGAGCTCTTATGTCATATAAAAATGTCACTCACTGGTTCCAAAATGACTGCACATACTTATTCTAGGCCTCTGTTTGATAAAGCCTCTCCCTATATCTGAAGCTTTTTTTGTTTTTTTTTAACATAAGAGGAAAACCTGCAAGATCAACTGTCACAGTGCTAGTGAAGTCATCTTTAGTTTCAAAAACTTTATTGTCATTGGGGACCAAGCAGTAAATAGCTTTATAAAGCAGGGCAAAGACTTCTAATTTTTATTCATCTGAGAGTATTTTCCTTCTACTGTACCTGCAGGGCAATAGGTACTTCCTCGGCTTTCCTAAAGTGTTTTAAGAACATTTAAAAATATCTGCTAATGTCTTCTCTATCAATAATCCAATCCTTGCATTTATTGTGTGCTGAGACATAAAAGCAGTCTCCATGCATTGTCCTGTTTGCTGTTTTCTGGATCCTGATTCATAGACGTGGATCAAAGTCCATAACCATGATGTACAAATGGACACCACTCTTTATGTAGTACGCACAAGACTCCATCATATACAGTGGTGTACAAAAGGACACCATTCTTTACAAAGTACACAAAAGAATGCTTTATGCACTGTACACAGAAGTGTTTACAAATGGGCACCACTCTTTATGAATTACAAATAAGAACACATTGTACACAGTGTTGTACATTTCTAATATTGTTATTAATTTTTTTTATTATTTTTAAGGATAATGTACAAGATGACATCCTGCTTCTTTTTTAATCTCTTCTGATTTTTATTCTTAAGGACAGTATATTATTTTTTTGTAAACTCCTCCTTATAATTTGGATCATGACTGCCTAAGAATGGCTGCCAGATTGTTTGTCACATAACTACAAGGGCCTTATTGTAATCAGTAGAATTCTGCTAATTTTTAGGTTTGTTGTCAGTAGTCATTTAGAATGGTTATGATCGCATTTATATCACTGGTACTGACTGGTAGCACAGGACTCTGAGGCACCAGGTGGGGAGTAGGTGATGCTGGTTAGTTCATCCTGGGGAGGGAGGCTGCTACACACATGGCATTGATGACACCTAGCAGACACTGGGTTTGTCACCTGCCAGGCTACGTTGGCTTGCATTACATCAGGCAGGGACCTCTCTGATGAGCCAGAGGAAACAGGGTGTTCTGGGGGGCATGCACACTTTCTCTCCCAAACCAAGCAACCTATGGGAGGGAAGAGTAGGATGTTCCCTAGAAATCACTGATGGCCTGCTCCCTACAACCCTACTCTCACCATGAGGAAAGAAATGGACCAAAGGGGTTTTCCAGGTAGGAGTAAAGGGACTATAGTGCTCTCACCTAGCATTTGAATACCCAGCTCCCACCCCCATAGAAGGAACGGGCTGATACAGTGCAGGTACCAGAAGCCATCAGGCAGGGTCCTACAGAGATAGGGGAGGGGGAATAAATATAGTATTACATCTACATGGTTCAGTCATGGCTTGTTAAATACTGGACTCAATCCAATATGTTTATCAAAGGCACATTTCTGTCTTAACAAAATAAGAGGAAAAGAATGAATATTTAACCATACTGTGGTGAATTAGTAAAAACATCAAAACAAAATTTTTACAGTTTCCTCTCCATCATATTTGTTACAATATGTTATCTAAATTAGATGTATTGACATTTATTTTTTATGTGACTGACAGATTTTACTATTGCAATTTTTTATTATTACTCTTTAGTGGCAGGAAGCATGAGGTTTCATTTTTTTCTTAATAAACAAAATAAAAATAAATCAAATGTATATGGCATTACAAGGCTGTGTAAAATAAGCAATCATTACCACAGAATTAGAACGTTCATTTAATAACTCTCTGCACTTAGTGGAGAAAGATGTGGCAACAGTTTCACATGGACAATTTACTTTGGAGAGTGTCAACTTATTTTTACTTCAAATGCACCAGAATGACCCATTGCTTTTCAGCTTTACTCTTTAAATTGATGATTACTACACTTTCTTAAAATGCATGTTTCTCAAAACACACACACACACACTCACACACACACACACACACACACACACACACACACACACACACACACACACACACACACACACACAGCTGGCATTAGGCATAGGCCAACTAGGTGGTCGCCTAGGGCACTGCTCTAGCAGGAGCACTTTTCCAGTATTTGTTTGGTATAGGTAGACCAGGATGGGGGCACCGGGTGGTGTGGTGAGGGGCTCCCTGGAGCCCTTTTGCCTAGGGCACCAGTTGACCTAAGCCTCTCCTGCACACACACACACACACACACACACACACACACACACACACACACACACACACACACACACACACACACACACACACACACACAGACACACACACAAAACATGTCAGACTCCTTAAAACTTAGGAAATGTTTTCCCTTCCAAATGATTTTTCCAGATGCTAAGAAAACCTTCAGCTGTCCCAATAAGCCAGTCTTCCAACTGCTCCACTTTATAAGACATTTTACCTTCAATTTCATCATCTCTATCTATTCAGCAATGACAGAAAACTGACATGCTGGTCTGAATTTGATATATTGTATAAATAATGGAAGTTAGACATGCATTAGTCCTTAAAAAGAATATATATTTAGTAATCAAACTATTGAAAATGCTGTCATAATATGGGAGTGTAATACCATATCTCATGAAGTACTGAGCACTTTTTTTTTTTTTTTGCTGGACTGATAGACTTTGATTTTTACCAGCAAATTTATTGCACAATAGCTGACCATAGACCATTGTCTTTTCAACTACTAAGCAAACTACACATGCTTTAAATATTTTAAATCATATTCTTGCTAGTAAATGCAAAACTTATCTTCCAAAAGGATGGGTCGACTTCTTTGCCAGTCTAGATACATGGCACATCTCTTAAAGACCTCAGTATTGTTTAGGGTTATGCTGCCATCTGCCCAAGTGATGCAAGTCTCTAGCCCTGATCACAGCTACAGACTCGAGGGTGAGGGGGGGGGGGTGAAGAATGCCAAAGAAATATGACTCTTCTCTGTAGCAAGACAAGTATTTCCAGGCTGCACATTGGTCATCTTTCTGGATTTGCAGTGAAGGTTCATTGTAAGTTGTTCAAGTCATAGGTTACCACATATGACAAGAAGAATATGCTGAAAACTGGTAAAGTAAAAAATTAAGCGTTTGTCATATTTAATGTTGACTCCTAATTCTGTCAGTAATCAATAGTCCAGGGCCTGATTTTTCAAACCAACCATCAAAATTCCTTACTTACTGACTTGTGACAGCATTAGTGTAAAGATTTATCTTTAAGAATATTTTTATAGTAATTGGTCAGATTCATTAATGCATACATCACATCCCTACCACATTTTTTGTGCTTTCCTGTCGCTCAGAGCAATTATATTAAATGTACATGTACTCTATACTTTGTGGTATCCTTTATGAACTCCACTCAGTATTTAAGATCACAAGAAAAACAGTAGCTAAAATTAGGAGGAAGAAGGTGTTGTCAGTTTATTCAGAACAGTGTACACTTAGTGTAGGTGTTAATGAATCCCAGGGATTGTTTGAATGGACCTTAGCATTTCTCTTACAGAAGCATAAACATTATGCTGTAAATCTCAACCCAAAATAAAATAGTGTGATAATGGTTAATTATTTACATATCTATTTAAAATACTAGAAATATAACCACAGTAGAAAAGTGTTAAACTCTCACATGTCATTATCAGTGTAAGTAAGTGAACATCTCCGGTGCAGGTGCATAAACAGTGCTGCATCTCATGAATATGAATAAGCTTGAGTAGTTTATTGGGGGAGGTAGCCCAACCACAACAGGGAGGTATGGAGATAACCAACAACAGTAATACCCATTTCTTTGCTACCATTAAAGATAAGCATCTGTCTTAGTAAAATGTTGACTTACAGAGTACTGCTAACACTGCAAAAAGGAGATGGAATGGCAGTACAGATGAAGTAATAATGTCTTGGGCAAGGTGCACTGTGGGTAGTGAATTAATACAGCCTCAAGATACTGTGTTGGTTCAGTCATGCAGATCTGGCTATCATCTGAAGGCTATATTAATGCTACCACCCTACTGAAGTCCTTTTCAGTGATATTGTATTGAACAAGTGAAAAAAAGACACCCAATTAAAGGATGTTTACAGCTTTGACATGCATAAATAGGTTAAATACATTTGCCTTACTTGTGCTCAAAGAGACTTCTTTAGAACAATTGAATTCAAGTAAATTCAATCCAGCATTTAAATAACATGGTAAAAAAATGTCATGCTCTCTATTACCAATCATAATTTAAACACAATAATAAAACAGTGTTTAAAACTGCTTTCAAATAATATGTTTTAACCACAGTCTCAGTTAATCAGTCTGAGCTGTAAAACATTTTTTTATATGGAGCTTGTCCTGCATTTAATTTTATTTGCTAGATAAATTCCTCTTTTGCTAAGAAATGTTTAGGATTACCTTCCCTTGCATCCAAATTAAATTGACCTCAGAAAATTCCTAAAATTCCCAAAGAATGAAGAATGCAGTTACAATGCATTTGTGATACCCTCTGTATCTCCAGCATAAATACGCTATCCATTCTGAAAGTTTTCCAATATATTTGTCCATTAGCACACAGGATTAAAGCTATGAGCTGTTGACAAACCACTTCCTGTTGTAAAGGTTTAATTCCCTCAGTCTTCATTTACCTACTGTGTAACCTTGAGTAAGTCACTTAACCAGACAGTGTTTTATGACAATTGGGAAATTGGGCTTGGCTCTTCAATGGTCTCCTCAACCACAAACCCAGTAATTACCCATGAACCTATATAAAATTGTCACAGGTTAAGTAAATGGCGATGTAGACACTCCTTTCCTAATTACAATCAGACCTCTGACTTACCCATATAGATTTAGCAATATGTAGCAAGTATAATGAAGATCCATCATCTGCAAAAGTTAGTCTGTTGAGTGCCTGGGGATTTAGATGTAAATTTCAGTTGTTTGTCTATCCAAAAAGCATTTCAAGTGATTATTTATTTAACATTTGTTTACTGGTAAAATCTAACTGGGACAGGGCCCATTTTCAGCACAGGCCCGAGGAGAAATTCTCCAGACACTTATCTTTGGAATGTGAGAAGAAACCCACACAAATGGAGGAAGGACCTGCAGAATCTGCAGAATAAGCACCCCAGCCAAGAATCAAACCAGAGAACCTTTTGCTGTGTGGCAACAATGCTAACTACTGCACCACTGCTCCAAATATATTTGGCTTTTCCACTTTGCAGATCAAGTCAGGATAACCTTCTAAACTCATCCAATTAAAGTTAATTTTCTTAATCTTAATAAATATTGTATTCAGCAGTTATAGTATTTTTATAACCTCTTTTGGTAGCAACATCAAAACATTTGCTGTCAGAATCATGACCTAACATTTTTGTATTACAAACCTAAGTCTGGGAATAAACTTGCCTTATTCCATACAAAATCCTTAAACAGAGTTTCAATATTCTTCTGCTATAACTCCTTCCTATGAAAAATTGAAGTTGACAATTCTGTTTGAAACATCCTATCATTTGACATCAATCTGGATGAATGTATTTCTGCTTCTCTTATAACACATTTTTACACATAAACTTCTGCATTTAGATACTACATCTCTGTAAAATTGTTTGTAGAAGTAAAATTAAAAAAGTGGTAGTGTTATTCTATTTTGGTATAATATTCCCCAGGATTCAATAATGGCTTTTTCCGTGTAGGAATAGTGCAACAGCTCCTTCACAGAATATGGCCGACGAGCGATCCAGTAAACAAGGATGGGGGCGTGGATGAGCTTGCCAGCAGTATTCTGGCATGGGCACCACTGAATAATGCTAATTACCTCATTTACTGGTGAAAATCATGCAAATTAGGTGAATTAGTGATTTAGTAAACAGACAGGCATCTGTACCAGAACAGTGTGAGGTGCAGAAATGTATTCGGTTACTAACCGAGTACATTTCTGCAAAAATCAAAACAGAGGTATGACAGCTCAAAGTAAAGCATGTATTATAATCATTAGGCACGCCAATGGCCATAAATATGGCCATTGGCATGGAAAAGTGATTCAAAATTATGAAAATCACATTTTTGGCCGATTTTGGCTGTTTAAGCATAGCGCAGCAGCTTGCAAACAGGATTGTTCTGAAAATAAAAAAATGTGAAAAGACAGCTTTAAGTGAAATCTGCATTTTGCCATTATAGTGTATGGCATGCAGAATCAAAAGAATAGCAGGTAACACTTGTTACTAAGGAGGAAGGCTCTGGTGTAGTGATGTAACCAGGGACTAAGGCACTGGGGTATGAAAATGAGCAAATTTTACTGAATCACTAAATGGAAGACAATTCCCTGGCTGCACCTAACTGTGTAGGAGCTATAAGGGAGTGGTGTAAGCAGGAGAAGCAGCTGACATGAAAAGGGGGTGTGTCATGCTTGGTGTAAGCACATTGGAGCTCTACGGCTCCCATTTGAGCTTAGCTAAGCACAGCTAAGCAAGGAGGTGTGTCTGAGACTGTATTGACTTATTCCATGAAATGAAGAGTGTGTTCACATCCAGGGGAGGGCCGTTTCTGCTTCAAAGTATTTACTTTAGCTAAACGGATTAGCACAGTGCACACCGGGTCTAAAAAAAAAAAAAAAAAAAAAAAAAAAGCCCCAGAAATAGCAGAACTGTTTACATTTGGGCACTGGGTTTGCATGGCACGCCTCAGGACTTAAAAGGGGCGGAAATGGGAAGGGGGAAAAAGGGGGAAATAGCAGAATAAAAGCAATCAAGTACAAATAATATAGCAGGCAGCTGGAATGTATAATAGCCAGCCAATCATACAGGCAGTATCTGCAGCATAGCAATACAAACCGTGCAAACACCTTTCAGTCTGTTTTTTCCAACAAACTTTGCACCATTGTTGTACACACTCAAAAGAATTTTAACCAACAAAATGTTAGGGGCTGCTGTCACTTTGATACATCAGTATGTGCTAGAGGCTGATGGCGGTTTGGAGGATAATGCTGGCAACAGTCCCACACTGAGGAGGAGGAAAAGAGTGTTCAGACCCAATGTAACCTACCAGGGTCTACATGATCTGGAGATAGTAGAGCGCTATAGGGTGGACAGGGACATGCTTCAGCAACTCATTGAGCTGTGCCAGCCTCACCTCAGACCCAGAGCCAACAGAGGGGAACCCATCCCAGTGGATACCAAGGTATGTGTAGCCTTAAGAATACTAGCTACAGGTACTTTATAAAGACCTACTGGGGACATCATGGGGGTCTCACAGGTATCTTATTTTATTTTATTTATTTATCTTTTTGTTGACCGGGAAAGTCCGACTAGGTTCCACAGAGCCTGTTTTCAGCGGAGGCCCGGGGAGAAATGCTCCAGATGCATGTCTTTGGAATGTGGGAGGAAACCGGAGTACCCGGAGGAAACCCACGCAAACACAGGGAGAACATGCAAACTCCACACAGAAGGCACCCCAGCCGAGAATCGAACCAGAGAACCTCTTGCTGTGAGGTGACAATGTTAACCACTGCACCACTGTGCTGCCCCTGTATCTACATCCAGGGCACTCCACCAGTTCCTGAATGCCATGCTACCATATGCCAGTGAGCACATTTACTTCCCCAGCGCCCGTGAGAAGATGACCAGCAATATGTGTCTCTTCCACCATGTAGCAGACTACCTGGAGGTACTGGGTGCCATAGACTGCACGCACATCCACATCAAAGCACCACCCAGTGAACAGGGTTGGGTCTACTTAAACCGCCAGGGCGTTCACTCCATCAACTGCCAGGTAGTGTGCAATGCTCAGTGCATTATGATTAATATGTGTGCTCAAGCCCTGGAAGTTATCATGACTCCCACATCTGGCATTCCTCACAGCTGTACCAGGGATTTGCCAGGGGGGACATTCCATATGGCCATCTGGTAGGGGATGCTGGCTATGCACTGGAGCCATGGATAACTCCCATCAGAAATGCACAAACACCCACTCAAGAATGCCATAATGACGTACACGCACAATCTGGGGTCATTATAGAGCATGTGTTTGGGATGTTCAAGTCATGGTTCCGCTGCCTTGACATATCTGGTGGAGCCCTGCAGTATTCTCCAGCCACATGTGCACACATGTTTATAATATGTGCTATGCTACACAATATGAGCATGTGGAAACAGCTGCAGCAGGAATAACATGGGGAAGGGCCACACAGCCCCCACCATTGCAAGGTCCCCACAGGCACAGAGGGACTCGGAGGAGGAACCCCCTGAGCCAGCTCCTGTAGGCAGACAGAGGTGTTCCCAGTATGGCCTGGACTTGGCAAAGCGGCAACTCATAGCACACACACTGGCACTGTAGGGACACAGGGACTGACACCTCTCTCTGACTGGCATACACAGTAAAATGGATGCCTCACACATCACACTACCCATACATTATCATGTATAGGCAGTGTACTGCATGCATACAACATAGACAGCCCTCAAGCACCATTCTCACAACTGCTGCAGGCACAATGTAAGTTAGTCTTCTTAACAATTAATTAATGGATTAGTATGTTCTGGTAGCATATCTATGGTATTGCTGCATGTATGCAAGGATATGGTGTGGCCTACTGGGATAGCAGCAAACTGACAGCTATATGGGACACCAGGAAATGTTTGCCCAATACTGGCCTCCCCACATTATGCAGCAGTACCCAAGGTGACAAATCCCACTGCAGTATATGCAGGGGGCCAACAAACTGGGGGTCATAGGTCACAGGCATGGATGTCAGTGTGGGGATCCCATACTCACTCCTTAGCCTCACCCAGCAAGTCAGCCAAAGAAAACCATAAGGAAATCTCTGGCAAAGGCCTACAAATGGTGACAATGATGAAACACACCCCTACAGACTTATACAGTGATAGCACAGCAAGTCTTGCAGTTGCAGTAAGGCTGTGAAGGGTAAGAAGTCTGAAACTCAAATGTATGTCATTACAATCTGACCTGTGGTCTTTAGTGATATGCCTCTAGTCCAAGACAGAGCACAGTAGTATGCAAAGTGGAACCAAAATATAAAGCAAATATAAGCATATTCTGTGTAAATGTGTATAGTTGACAGGTGTTTCCCCCAACACCCATATTCCCATAGAAATGCAGTAACATGTATGTTTGTAGGGAAATAGCAGCAGAGAACACATTGGCAGGGCTGTCCCAATCAACATGATAACTTTTTGCATGTCCACAATATGCAGGGGTCAATGAGCAATGTATATGTGTGGTTAATACTGTCAGGATGTGGCCAGCACTTACTCCCAGCTGTTGTGTTGTAGTGGCCTAGGTACAGTGCTGCCTTTGACAGGACCATGTTCCAAGAACTACAGTGCCAAGTATTGTGCATGTCAGCTACACCTACGGTAGGAGTTGTATACACTGTCCAGATGTCAATATCTGCCAATGCGGGAAAGCTGTACAGGTCATGGACAGGGGCCACACATATGGACAGTACACAGCTTGGAATAACCTACACAATGCCTACCATACCTCTCAACTCTACAGACTTATTGCAGAATGTCCAGAGGTTTGCATCATAAGTGTGGTCTGTATAGTATGAAATAGTGGTTGTCTGGCAATTCATTGGCAAATCACGCAAGACTAAGGTCAGAAAATAATGACAGATTGTAGTGTCAGACTTCATACCCTATAGAAACATGCATGCTAATGCAAAACCTGTTACTGAATCACCTTTCTAGGTTTGTAAGGCCAATGATTAAAAATGGTCCCCATATTTAGGCCTCTGTCCCCCAATCACGTATGGCTTTGTTCAAATGTCTGGCTCTCAGAAGTTGAGAGGTATGGTGCCTAGTAGGACAGCAGGTACCTGAAGGTCAGTGTACTGCCAGTTTATAAAAGGCTATCACCTTTCTGTGTCAGCATTAACAACATGTCACATGCCAACAGCCATGCCCCTGGAATGACACAGGTTGTCACAGAAGGAGCACAAGTAAGCCTTGTATATCTGTTCTGCTTGTCCTAATATTGCATTTGCCTGCCAACTATTTGCAAAACAAGAATGGATCATGTCAAAACAGCAATGGTAGACAGTGGTGAAGCAGACATCAAACCCATAAGAGCAAACAAGCAATTACCAAACCGGTCTCCCAACTGTCTATCTTTGGCAGAACAGTATTAACACTCTGTCCCCATGTGTGGGCCTTTGTCTGACTGTCATATTTAGGCCTGTGCAGATGTCAGTATGTGATGATATGACAGGTAGGCCCACATGTAGCCTCATAATAACATATAGCAACACAAACCATCTAAGGACCACAGCAAATAGAGTGGTGCAATTATGGACAACTTGCTAAATCAGTACACTCAGAGGTGTGAAGTCCACAACCCTGTGTGTGATGTAATGGCATGTACCCCGCCCACATCAGAATTACAAATACATAACAGCAGCCATTGTGACTAAAGCCTGTGACTGGACTACAGAAGGACATAGAGACACACCTAAGGGGAAGGGGAACCACTGGCCAGACAAATGAAGAATGTGCACACCAGAACAGATTGTGCTGTAACATAGGTGCCATGCAGTGTAAGGAGTCAGTAAACATCACCTGCAAATACCCAATGCACTCCCATGAAAGTGGAGGTTAGCAACAAAACAAAACCCAAACAATGGACACCTCAGAGATAAAATCACATGAGAACCCCACAAACCTACACACCACAGACCATGTAGACTCCACACATCAGGGTCTTCCAAACACTAAGGCCTTACCCCAAACCACAAACACCTACCCTACACAGATAGGCTAACAGTACTGTCCCTCTACCCCGTTCCATACAGACTCTGCTGAGGTGACCCCTGTCTAGCATACAAAGCAATCCAGACCCTGCCTTGATTGGACTGTTGCACATCTGGAACTCAAGGCCCACTCCATCAACCTGTAGGCACAGCATCAACCTGGGCTGTGATATCAGTACGGCTTCTTGGTGTGACAGATATGTGTACCACACCCTACCCCATCTGTGGAATACACTGCCTGTCAACAGCAAGCCAAGTGCCTTAATATTCCTAGTGATGTGCTCCCCGTATAACTGCATGAGAAACACAAAATACAGTCCTGTGATCCCACCTGTGTCCCTGCTGGACAGAGACTCTGTGTGCTGACATGTTGTAACATGGGGTACACTCTCATCTATGTGGGTTATATGGGGTTCAGGTCCAATACCCTACTAATGTCATAGCAACTTATCAATCTATATGCAACTGTTTGTCAGTGGTTCACCACATTACTCTGTACTGCTCTGCCACTGACATACCTGGAAGTTACAGTGCTATGTGGAATATACTACACATATAATGGGCATTTTTGCACAGTAGAATGCACTCTCTACCAGCTTCCATACCTCCCAACCTCTGACAGCAAGACATCTAAACAAGGTCATAAATAAAAGTGGGACAAAGGCACAATGATAGCCATGTGTTGTAAATATTGTCCTTACATACTGGTAAAGCTGGTAGGATAAGGGGTTTTGCATTAGCAGGAATTGTCTGAAGTTTATAAAGTCTGAAACACTAATGTCTGTCATTGTTTTGTAACATGAGTCTTCAGTTATATGCAACTAACTTGCCATAAAAACACAAGTTTATGTAGACTGGACAAAACCTTTAGACAAACACCTGGACATTCTGCCAAAACATGTACCGTTGAGAAGTATGGCCACACCAGGATATGACTTTTCAGGTAAGAAGAATACCACACAAGCAGGAGATCCCAGCCAGTATATTACCAAGTTACTGGACTGTTTAAACAACTTCTTCAGTCAACCGGCTGTAGCCACACCTCTTAACTGACCTTTTTGGGCAGGAATGTATATAGTTGGGGTTATAATATTGGTCTGTGCATCATACATCTTATATCCCTCTGATAAAGCACTGTGCTGATCTGAGGATGTCTATCACTAGGTAATGACACAATACATTGCAGTGTCAAACTTCAGATATGTCAGAAAATGTCTGCTAAAACAAGCCCAGTACCCCTAAGAAAGTCCTGTTTACTTTTGAGTGGTATGGCTGTAGCACACAAAATCCAGGACCGATGTACACCTATCTCTGGAATGGAGTCCCACTCCCACTATAGAAGGTCACACTGGGCATGCTCCTACACTTAGAGAATTACAGGCTTTGTCGGAAATCACACTGGACTATATAACAGTACTGTGCATATATGACTTGGCATACAGATAGCTATGTACACCTTAACTGTCTCTACACACACCCATCAGACAGGATTACCCTCAGCTAGCGGTAGGTGGCCCATATGTGATATATCTGCATCTGTTGCACATGATACACAGGCATATATATGGGCAACAGATAATATGTCAGGTGTATACACACACATAGATGTGGGGAAGAGAGAGACAGACAGTGATAGAGAGAGAGGGACACAGGGAGACACACACAGAGTGTGTCACACACACAGATACCCTGAATGGCATAGAGTGATGTCCTGCTGTGGACAGTGGCATACCGGTTGTAACCAGTCGCATGTGCCAGCATGAAGGCTAGCTCCATTGTGTAATAGTACCGAGGTGGGGGTTATAATATCACATCACCTGCCTGTGTGTGTGTGTGTGTGTGTGTGTGTGTGTGTGTGTGTGTGTGTGTGTGTGTGTGTGTGTGTGTGTGTGTTTGCAGGTCTAATTATTAGGAGAGTGTTCCAACTCAGTACACTTCCCATTAACCTACTTCACAAGATCTGCTGCTATCATTCACATTAGAAGTACCACTGGACACCTATCAGCCCTATAAGCTCTGTAGGGCATGCAATAACTGTGTAACACTATAATACAAATAACTAGATAGGTAGGAGTTCTAATCTCAGTCCTGGCAAATGTAAATGAGAGAGAGAGAGAGTGTGTGTGTGTGTGTGTGTGTGTGTGTGTGTGTGTGTGTGTGTGTGTGTGTGTGTGTGTGTGTATGTGTGTGTGTGTGTGTGTGTGTGTGTGTGTGTGTGTGTGTGTGTGTGTGTGTGTGTGTGTGTGTGTGTGTGTGTGTGCAGGTGAAACAGTTTTAGGCCATTCCCATACAGTACAATTCCCAGTGCCCCACTTTAGCAGTCCTGCTGATGTCATTTCCCTTAGAAGTACCTTTGCACAGCCCAAGCCCTATAATCTATGTGGTGTGGGCAGTAACTATGTAACAATATAGTACAAATAACTAGATAGGCAGGGGTTCTATTCCCAGTTCTGGCAAATGTGTGTGTCTGTGTGTAAATGTGTGTGTTTATAGGATGATGTATTTTGAGGACTTTCCCCACCCACCACACTTCCCAGTGCCCTACTTTAGCAGTCCTGTTGATGTCATCCCCCTTAGTAGTACCTTTGCAGAGCCCTAGCTCTGTAAACTCCATGGCGAGTGCAGTAACTATGTAACAGTATACTACAAATATCTAGATAGGCAGGGGTTCTATTCCCAGTTCTGGCAAATGTGTGTGTGTGTGTGTGTGTGTGTGTGTGTGTGTGTGTGTGTGTGTGTGTGTGTGTGTGTGTGTGTGTGTGTGTGTGTGTGTGTGTGTTTATAGGATGATGTATTTTCAGAACTTTCCCACCCACAACACTTCCCACTGCCCTACTTTAGCAGTACTGCTGATGTCATTCACCTTAGTAGTACCTTTGCACAGCCCCAGCCCTATAAGCTCCATGGCTCATGCAGTATGTAACAGTATAGTACAAATAACTAGATAGGCAGGGGTTCTATTCCCAATTCTGGCAAATGTGTGTGTATGTAAGTGTTTATGTTTATGTTTATAGGATGATGTATTTTGAGGACTTTCCCACCCACAACACTTCCCAGTGCCCTACTTTAGAAGTCCTGCTGATGTCATTCCCCTTAGAAGTACCTTGGCAGAGCCCTAGCCCTTTAAGCTCCATGGCATGTTTAATAATTATGCAACAGTATAGTACAAATAACTAGACAGGCAGGGGGGTTATTCCCAGTTTTGGCAAATGTGTGTGTGTGTGTGTGTGTGTGTGTGTGTGTGTGTGTGTGTGTGTGTGTGTGTGTGTGTGTGTGTGTGTGTGTGTGTGTGTATAAGTGTGTATGTTTGTAGGCTGATGTATTTTGAGGACTTTTCCACCCAGTACACATCCCAATGCCCTAGTTTAGCAGTCCTGCTGATGTCATTGCCCTTAGAAATACCTTTGGACAGCACTCAGTCCTGTAAGCTCTGTGGCATGTGTGATAACTGTGTAAAACTGTAGTACACATAACTAGATAGGGAGGGATTCTAAACTCGATACTGGCAACTGTGATTCTGTTTGTGTGTGTGAAACTCACGTCATCCCTGTGTGTGTATGCTTGGGTGAGAATCATATCATCTGGGGGTGTGGGTTATACCATTTTGAGGCATGTACCACTCAATACACATTCCATTGCCCTATTTTATGAGGCCTGCTGATGTCATTCACTTTACATATATATATATATATGAACAACAGATTGGTATGCTGGTGCAAAAAAATACCATAAACCAGAAAAAGGCACCAAAGGAACCGTGGATACTTTCTTTTAATAAAATCGTGTTAAGCGCTTTCATCAAAAAAAATGACATCATCAGAACAACCAGTCCACCATATTGTTCTGATGAAGTCAGGTTTTTTTGATGAAAGTGCTTAACACAATTTATTTTGGATGGTTTTATTTTTATATTTTATTTATTTGTTTTATTTATTTATTTATTTTATTTTACATTTGTTGACCGGGCGAGTCTAACTGGATATATGTCCATTTTCAGTAGAGGCTCGGGGAGAAAAGCTCCACCTAAGCAAAATAATTAGCATCTACAGATACAGATAAGTAAAAATGTAACAAATTTACGTGCAGTACAATTTTAAGGTGAAGAATACAAATGTTTTATAGACAAAAATTAGTATTAAAGTAGCAAATAATAAGAAAAGAGATTGAACAATGAACAAATTAAAGTGGCGCACCATTAAGAAAGAGAAATGAAAAAAACACACTAGCAAATATAGCAGTTCCAGGTACAGTGTTTAGCAGTGAGTCATTTCATTATCTTATAGCAGCATAGCAACTTTAAGGCAGCATGTAATAAGAAATATAAAGAATGTCTATATAGATATTTATATGTGATAGCAAGTTAATGCTGCAAGCAGCAATGTATGCAAGTACATAGTAGATGATCATGTGTAAGAGAGAGTTGTAAAGACTTAAATTAGTATAGGTAGGTCTACTCTCTAAGGCATAGAGAGAACTGGAATTAAATTGCAAAAGGTTATGTAGGTAGGGTTCAGAGAAAGTGGTGGAAGGATTAGTCTGGGTTACTACATGGGCATAACTAGTGGTTAATAAGGTATTCTCTGAGTTGTTTTCTGAACAGTTTTGCTGAGAAGAGAGAGATGAGAGTTCTTTGGGAAGCAGGTTCCAGGATTTGCCAACAGTGTTGGCAAACAGAGAATCACCGGCCTTATTTTTATATATTTGACTGTAGATACTAGTACTTTATTGGCTGAGCGAAGGGTTGTCAAATTACTGTAGGGAGTTAGAAGGCTAGTAAGTATAGGAGTATTTTTAGGAAGATAGAGGATCTTACGGACAATAATACGTTGTTGAAACTAAAGTTGATTATGAAGTTCTAGCCAACCTAGTTGCTTAAGGTTTTGACAGTGGTGAGTTCTATATAAGGAACCAGTAGCAAATCTGGCAATATTGTTGTAGGAGGTAGATAGTTTGTTAAGGTTGTTTTTTGATAGGTTGGTATAGATGGGAGAGGGTAGAGGAGGGTGGAAATTAAATGGGTGTGGGCAACAGTGGTTCTAGATGTTGGAGTTAGGAAGGGTTTAATCCTATAGAGGGAGCCTAATTTTCTGTTTATTGTTTTTATTGTTGTGTTAATATGTGTGTCAAAGCTAAGACTATGGTCTATTGTTACCCCTAAGAGCTTGGTAGTTGGGTCAGGAGATATAACAATGCCATCATTGGATAAAACTGTGAAGTCAATTGGGGGGACCTCTGAGTGGGATTGAAGAGTAGTAGTTTTGTCTTTTTAGGATTCAGGAAGAGGCTATGCTGAAAGAACCATTTTTCTACTGTGTTAAGCACTATTTGGGTAATGGCTTGAAGTTGAGGTGCAGAGGTAGCTGAGCATATTAGTGTGGAGTCATCAGCATATTGGATACATGTAGCTTGAGGAATGATCAGATTAAGATCATTGATGAAAATTGAGAAAAGGAGAGGGCCCAGGATATAACCTTGGGGGACTCCCAGGGTAATAGCAAGGTGAGAGGATAGATTATTTTCCCAAAGCACAGCCTGTTGCCTATTTTCAAGGTAGGATTTAAACCATTGTAAAGCCTGTGTATCTAGTGAGAGAGACTTAAGTATGTTCAAAAGAAGTTGATGTTTGACCATATCAAAGGCTTTTGATAGGTCAATAAAGAGTGCTGAGGATAAAGTATTGTTGTTTTGGTTATTGTTAATACAGTCGGAAAAGGATAAGAGGGCTATGGTGGTACTATGGTGAGACCTAAAGCCATGCTGACAGTCAGCTAGTAAGTTATTTTGCAGTAGGTCATCTAGTAGTTGGTGGTGGATACATTTTTCCATAACTTTGGCTAAAGGAGAGATTAGAGCTATTGGGCAGTAGTTAGAGAGTTCATGTGAGTTGCCCCCTTTGTGCAGTGGGATAATGTGGGAGACTTTCCAGATAGATGGGATCGTTCCTTCAGTATTGGTTTTATTTATAAGGATGGAAATAGGAAAGGCTACTACTGCTGCATCTTTCTGTAGATATTCTGCTGGTAAAAGGTCAGCTGAAGGGGTACAAGGTTTTAGTTTAAGAAGAAGAGTGCAGATGAGAGATGAAGGGACTAGTTGTAAATGAAATGAGGGGGTTAAAGTAGTCAAGGAGGATGACAAACTTGAACTAACAGGAGGTAGTGACTTGGCAAGACTTTGGACTGCATCAGTAAAAAAGGTATTAAAGGCATTTGCAATATGCTTTAGAGTTTCATAGGTGGATCCTGTTGGGGTGGGAGTTTTGGACTGACCTGGGTGGAGGATTCTGTTTATGCCTGCCCAGAACTTTTGAGGGTTGTATTGGTGGGTTTGCTGGTGTTGTGGTAGAAGTTTCTTTTATCTAGAAGTATGGATTTTTTGGTAGCATTTCTGAGATGTATAAATGTTAGATTATCAGCTGGGTTTTTAGTTGCTCTCCATTTGGTCCAGATTTTATTTCTTAGTATAATTTTGTGCCTTGTCTCTTTTGTTAGCCATGGAGCAGTTTTGGTCCTATTTCTCATTGAATGGGATTGGGCATGACAGTCCAGGATTTCTAAGAAGTTGGTATTAAAGTAGGATACTGCCTCGTCTAATTGGAGGTGTCTTAGGGCTGACCAGTCACATGTTTTCAGTTCAGTTTGGAAGTTAATAGGGTTAAAGTTTTTGTTGGTTCAAATGGTTTTATATAAGGTTGGTTTATGAGCATTGATCTTTTGCCTGGTTATGTAGGTCAGTGAGTGGTCACTGACATCATCAGGAAGGATTCCTGCTTCATAAGAGAGGGGGTGACTATTTATCAGTATCCAGTCAAGAGTAGTTTCTTTGTTATTAGGTTTATGGATCCTGGTGGGGAGGTTATAGTTTGGCAAAAAACATAGAGGTTTATGTGGGTAGTCTGGTTTGCTGAGAGTCAATGTTAAAGTCAACCAGGACAATGGTTTCTTGTGGGTAGTTAGTTGAAAGCCAGGAAAGAATATTTTCAGGGGTGTTTATATTGTTACCTGGAGGGAGGTAGGTGCATATTATATAGATGGATTTATAGGTGTTGATTTGGAGTTTAGAGATAAGGATTTCAGCGCTGCTAATAGAAGGTGGTTGAACATTTATTGGTGTTACTTGCAACTCTGCCTTATATAATATTGCTACATCCCCACCCTTTTTGGTTGTTCGATCTAATCTCAGGATATTGTATCCTGGTGGGGTGATTTCATTGTCCTGTGTTGCAGGTTTTAACCAGGTTTCCGTTAGGCAAAGGATGTCAAAGGAGTGAACGTCTAAGAGGGCATGGAGGTGGGCAACTTTGTTGTTTAGGCTCTGTATGTTGAGATGAGCTATAAGGAGAGAGTTTGATGCCTTAGTGATGGTCCAAGGAATACAGGGACTTGGTTTAGGTGGGTTAGAAGTGGTTGTGGTGTTGGGGCCAGGGTTGGGCTGGATGTCACCATCTAAAAGTTTAGCATTTTTAATCCTGTGTATGATATTTAGGAATTTACAGGGTGAGTATTTTGGCTTCTTGGGTTGGTTATAGTTAATGTGGACTAAACGATGAAACTTTTGCACTAAATAGGAGGGTGTAGAGGTAATATTAATGTAGTTTAGGTAAGGTGGTAGGTCTGTCAGGGTTGATTGTTTATGGGACTGGTTGAAGTTAGTTAAGGTTAGATGTTCATATTTAGTAAGGGCATAGGTTATATATAGTAAAGGTAGGAGGGAAATTAAGAGGACTAGTATTGGGTATTTGGATCTGGGTGTAATGGTCATAGTGAATGGTTAGGTAAATAAGTAATTGGGGAAAGTATATTAAAGAGAATGATAGTGGGGAGGTTTTGCAAGGTATTGTAGTAAGATGGGATACTGAGTTTGTAAATTGATTAAGAACTTAGTGATGTAATAAGTAGTGAGCTAGGGTAGTTAGCACTTAATGAGTATAAGGGTGGGATAGGTTGTATAGGAATGGGGGTGTGGCCACTGGAGGTTTATGGTTAGGGCCCCTGTGGGTGGGTGGGTGGGATTTGGGGGTAGGGTAGGGGAGAGGAGTGAGCCCGCAGGGCGAACGGAGCAGGTAGACCCAAGGAAAGAAAGCAGCAGGGCAGTGAGAAAAACAATCAGTATAGTGAAGGTAAGTATGGAGGAAGGTAAGCAAGGTGGTTAGAGGGATGCTTAGGGGGGTGTTATAAGGGAAAGGATTTGAGTGATTTCAGAGGTATGTAGAATTGTCAACAAGCAGTTAAAGAATAACAGCAGGAATAGATATTATATAAAAGTGAGTGAGAAGGAGAGAGGGAAAGGAGATTAATGGTGGTTGAAGACTGCTATCTAGTGGTAAAATCCTGTAACAGTAGAGAGTGGAGCGACTAAGAGAGGTAGAAAGGTGTAGGGCAGAAAATAAGGCTCAAGAATAGGGAATAGGAGGCAGGGATAAGGCAGGTATGGAGGGGGGTTCACAGTAAGAAGGGTATGGCTGCTGGCTATTCTGGTCAGGATCCTACACTAGCTCCTAGTAATGAAGTACAGCAATGTCACTTATAAATTAAAGGTGTACCGTCATATAACATACTTTCTTTAATCCCTTTGAGGTCACTTCTGAGATATGTTATGACCTTCCCTGTTGGGATGGGAAATGTGGCAAAACAAGGTGAGATTGGTGTCTTTTGACTGGTCTTGGACTGTCCAGGAAGGCAGGGCCGGTAAGCAAACCAAAATAGGTAGAGAAGGCTGGAGTGCTAGAGAAAATACAAAGAGATAGAGAGATTTGTGAGTATAAAAAAGGAACAATAATAAGAGGTATGATGGTTAAGCAGCAGGTGTGGGTAACATACAAATTAATAGGTTAAGCAGCAGAAAAACATAACAAAAGTTAGCTCAAATGCTTCAAGTACAAGACCCTTCATAATTAGGCACCACAAGCAATGTATCAGTGTCAGTTTCCAATTACTCTATTTTGCTGTGAAGCTTAAGCTGTATATCATTACTCAAAGATAGATACTACCCAATGTGCATTAAATTCACATTTGCTGATAAGGTCCATTTCCATAAAACAGTAATTTCTAGTAAGTAATACGATATGTATCCATTTCCATCAAATTAAAATAGAAATTAACATTTTCAAACAATAAACCTTTAAGTATAGACAGACTGTTAAGCAGGAATGCCTTCCCGTTTGCTGGCTAATGTCTGTTTTTATGAATTAGTTATCGCTACTTAGTGCAATGAAAATAAATGTACAAATGGCTGGGAGACATTTGGATTGCCATTAAGAGAGTAATAAGGGCCTCGAACAATGTGTGCAAACAAACAACTACCTGGCGTCTCCGTCACCTTACCCAGTTTAGTTTTGCTAATAAAGGGTTTGTCCGATAGAGAATGGACCTATAAGTAAAAGAATGTATCCACGGTTCCTTTGGTGCCTTTTTTCTGATTCACCTTACATGTACACGTGTACTCTTGTCAGCCCTCTAAGCTCTGTAGCATGTGCAATAACTGTGTAATACTATAGTGGAAATACTTAGATAGGAAGGGGTTCTAATCTCAATACCAACAACTATAGTAGTGTGTGTGAAGCATATCCCCTGTGGCTGTTGTGTGTGTAGGTTATACCATTTTAAGACCTGTTGACCCCCTACCCATGACATTACTTTAAAAACCCTGTTAATGTCATCTGCCTCACATGCACCATGTAACACTATACAGTCCATACCAGTCATCTGTACAGATGTACATGGGATATCCAAATGTTTGCAACCTGTATGTGGTCTGTGTCCCCGACAATGAGCATTCCTGTGATATCATTGCCAAATATGTCACAGTTACCATACTGACACACATCAGACATCATACCTGACTGACACATCATGCTGATACAAAGTCTGTCACTCTATCACTGGTGCAGGTTTGTAAAAGCAGCAAATGAGACCGGTCACTATGTCTAGTGGATTATCCCACCATCCATGAAGATATTTGCAAGATTACCTGTTGTAAGAGGTTATGTGTTATGTCCCAGGCATATAATCTATGTGGAGAATGTCATGTGTACACAGCACGATAGTACATACAAGTGGATATGTAGGGTTAGTAATATGTCTATTGGCAGCTGTGTATATGTTTCTGTATGCACAGCCCCTGTGGCTGTCTTCAGTGTGTGTATGTGATGGCTATATCATTTTGTGTGCCTCTTCCAGGACTCCACCATTGCCAACCTAGTGTCAGCCCATACAGATGTTATCCATGGTACAAACACAGTTACACAGTTTCTAACACCAAGCCACTGTGGTATAATGGTCGTATCACTGTGTATTATACATTAATAGATGGGTAGGTCATCTACTCTGATAAGTGTCACCTCCATGTGCATGTGTGTATCAGTGCATGCCCCCATGCAGCAGTGTGTGTGTGTGTGTGTGTGTGTGTGTGTGTGTGTGTGTGTGTGTGTGTGTGTGTGTGTGTGTGTGTGTATGTGTGTGATGGCTCTAACATGTTAAGGGTCTCTGGATCCACCACTGGCAATCCTAACAACCCCAGCAATTGTCACCCACTTTAATAGTAGTGGCAGACACTGCCACACTATAGTACCGCTGCACTATCTGTGTTATGTATCTAGTTCTATTGTTCATAACACTGTGCAGGTAAGGGCTGTGCTCAGCCTTTCATCAGCAGCCCCATGTAAAAGACTATGACTCTGTGTGCACTACAAGTATGAGAGGCTAGCCATGCATATGAGCTAGCAGACACACATGCTGGTGATTGTCAAGTTAGACTAACACAAGCTGATCTGTGTCAGGAATACATACCCCAAACCTGTCATACACAGTACCAGGCATACCCTCATCAACTGCATTATGGTCGAGTGGATGTGACAGAAATGGCAGGGGCAACAAGTGCTGATAGCTGAATCTGTTGCAGTTAAAGTAATGGCTAAGCTTGTGAGGGACCTAGTGCCAGTACTCAAGTAACCTCATCTGTATGTGTGAGCCTGCAGTCCTATAGAACACCCTGGTGACATGTATGAAGGCTAGGTGGCTGTGTCAAGGTTATGTATGCAAGGTCACACTGTCTGCCAGAATTGCCCCTCATACACTGTTGCATGTAAACACACCTGGTAAACATGTGCATATACAGCTGTACCTTGGCTATGAGAAGGTCAATGGGTTTCCACTCCACCTTACTCATCATTGCTACAGTCAGCAGCCCCACAGCCAGCAGACACACAGACGCCTGGAACACAACCAGAATACAGTACTTGACACTACAGCCAGTCAGCAGTACTAACAGCAATAGTGTATCATGGCTAACAAGGTACATACACCTTGATGTGTACCAATGACTATTGCCAGCAGACAGTACCTTACGCAGCATGACATTGCTACACTGTACTATAGTCACCCTGTGCATCAGACCCATATGAGCATGTCCGTGCATTGATGGTATGGATAACAGGGTTATAGCACAAGTATTATCACATGCACAGGGTCTAGTGTTGGATTGCCTGAGGCCTAAGCTGGGCCATATGGCTGACATCATGTGTGTGTGTGTGTGTGTGTGTTTGTGTGTGTGTGTGTGTGTGTGTGTGTGTGTGTGTGTGTGTGTGTGTGTGTGTGTGTGTGTGTGTGTGTGTGTGTGTGTGTGTGTGTGTGTGTGTGTGTGTGTGTGTGTGTGTGTGTGTGTCTGGAGGGGTGATGTTCAACTGGGCCACGCAGAGGAGCTGTGCATATCTGGTGGTGACTGGCCATTGATAGGGATGTGTGAGTGTTTGCACATCATCAAGTGATGTGGATGCCTGACACAGGGCTATGTTGGACAGCCATCGACCGTACATGGCAGAATGTACAGTTCACCGTCTCCCGGCAGGGACATGGTAACTGGTTCTTCCAGGAGTATCACTGGCACCACCAGGCCCAAGGACAGATGTGGTACTACTCCCTGATGGTGACTGCTGTCTGCTGCATCCACATCCCTGATAGGACTAGCCAGGGCAATGTGCATATGGCCTGCTCTGGTGTTGTGTGGACATCACCCTCCCTTTGGTAGTGCTGTTGGTTCTGCCACTACAGGACTGTGAATGTGCACAGCCACATGGGCTCATAGATGATCATGTTGCTGACCTGCATCCACCTGGCCGATGCCCTACTCCCACCACATGCTCAAGCACAGACATTGCACAGTTGAGCAGTGACAATGTCCCACCCCACTGTCTATCCATGACATCGGCAAGATGACGCATGGCATCACAAATGCCGTGGAGGTCATCATGTATGGCAGGGAGTGTTGCAATCATGACTCTAAGCATCTGTCTGGTGTTGCCTTCATGACACACTGTAACATGCATCTGGTGACACTTGCTGTGGCACTTGTGACAGGGCCTTGATGGGCAGCAGTCCTCTGTTGAGCACCCCTGTCCATCTGCCTGTGTCTGACCTCACCTGCTCTCTGCCTATGGCCGGTGACTTCACTCAAACTTGCCATACTCAACACACTAGCCTGTTCCATGCCACCACCCTTAATCTGTCCATTATCCATGGCTGCTGGGGACTGGGTATGTGTGGACATACTGACTGTGTGGGGGGACATGGTAGGTGAAAGTATGATGCCAAACAATGGCACTTATTCAGGCACCAACAACCTCACCTGTGCCTTACTATGACCACCATCATCAAGGGAGTCTGCTAAGACACTGACATCAGGTTGTGAGGGGGAGGAACACCAACCCGTGTTCACCTGTAAGGGAAAGACAACATGTGAATTAATGCCCTGCAGTATTAAGTTTGCTAATACACACACACACACACACACACACACACACACACACACACACACACACACACACTCCTGGTACAGTCTGGCACAGCTGTGACACCTATGGGCCCTTCAGGGCAGACCTTACAGTAGTTCTGCCTGCTGCAACCCATCTCTTTCACTGCTACTGTAAGGCTCATAAACAAAGGGTGACAAATCCTACTGTGTGATGGACCTAGTAGTAGAATGGTAATTGTGGCCAAGACCAAGGCTATTGGAGTGAGCTATACAGTGTCTCCAAGTGCAAATGCATGTACTATAAGAGCTGACACTGCTATACAGACCACAAACAATGACAAGGTGTAAGGATATGTGATGATAACTGATGAAGGGACAAGACTATACACTATCACTGCAGTACCTACACAGTTCAGATTCACAGGGATTAATTTCAGACAACATTTCAGGACAGTCTGCAATACATACAGGAAACATGTAAAGTACTAGGTGCATAACCTCATAAGATGATAGCAGGCTATTGGCCCTGATGCCCTAATAAGCCTGGCTCAGACTTTCACACATGTCCCTTCCAAGCTAGCACCTGTTTCCCCTGTCCAGCTGGTACACCAGTGGGATCCCAGGGGTGTCCCATCCATTTCCCATGCAGTTGTCTACCTTCTTCTTCAAGAGGGCTATACACTTACTCTGCTAGATATGGGGAGGGAGTGTATTTTACAGACAGTGTATTGTGTGGGACACTACACTATCTCACCAGCAAGTCCTATACATGTCACAGACCAGTTGAGGGCCTTGCGTGCATGATGCATGAGTGGGATTTGTCTTAAAGATATGCAGAAATGCCAAAAATGCTGGTTTGGAAATGGCCTTGTATTCCAGACACAGGTCACCCATGATCATTCTGTATGAGACTGAGTACAGGGATAGGGCTTTCAGCCTATTTGTATTGGACAGGTGTTACAGACCCTGGATTTGCTGGTCAGGAACCTCTGTAGTCTCTGCAACTGCTGTATTTGCTTGTCAAGGTACATGCCAAAGGAGCCATTGTATTTGGTAATGCGTCTGATAAGGGTGGAATACAGGGATTTTGTGGCCTCCTGGTTCCTGGATAACATACCCGTATTTGTGATGTGGGTCATGTAAACAGCCTTCCGTACAATAGTGCCCACACAGTGGGAAACTGTCAGGTAGCTACCAAGCTTGGTGCACAAGTTGCCTCACACCTGATTGCATGCTCAGTACATTATTACTGTCATAATTAGTGTGGATGACATCTGCCACAGCAGGGAGAATGATGCCTCTCCTGGCATTCAGTTTGTGGAAATGATTCTTGCACTAGTCATTAATTTGGTGAGGGCCTCTTGGGGGATGCTCACATCAGTAGGGGAATGTAAGACAATGGTCACCTTGCAAGCATCTGAAAACCTGGTCAGCCGCAGACCAATGCTTTTGTCCTGTACATCAAATACGTATATCTCAAAAAGTAGAGGCCCCCAGACCATTCCCTGGCATACATCGCTTTGCAAGACTCTAGTACTAGAGGTGAGTTCCACTTCTTTGACCGAGTGGGTACTATCATTGGACCAATAAGCTACCCATCTGATAACATACAGGTTGATGCGTAGCTGTGTAGGTGTATGTATTCTGCCTGCCTGGGGATTATTGTGAGAGAATTGGGCTAGGTGATGGTAGGCATTGGTCACCATCTTCCTCTCATCCTTCTGTTTGTTGACCACTTCAGAGAGGTCAACCAGGTTTAACAGGCCTGATCTCCCTTTGACAATTCCATGCTGTGTGGGCTCAGGCATTTTGATGTTGAAAATGTCCCTGTTCATAATATCCTTGATATTACCTTCCATGCCCTTGCAGAGCAGGCTAGTTAGGCTGATGTGCATATGATTGGCTGGATCAGTGGATTGCTCTGCCTTTGTGTATAGGGATGACAGTGGCTGGCCTCTGTGCAGATAGGATGACAGCGCTGCTCAAGCTTTGGTTGACTACTGTGCAGAATGGATCTGAGAGCCTGTGTTCATGTAGGATACAGCCAGGGATGATATCAGGCCTATGGAGACTTCTGTGTGTTGCCTTTGAGAGGGCATTATGGACCTGCTTCCTGATGATGAGGGGGGGGCAGGTGCTGTGCATGCACATGTGTACCGATGGGGGGAAAAGGGGGTGATGTTTACACATCACCTGTCTGCAGCCAGTTGCCTATATCTATGCTGTATGTGTATGTGGTGTTATTGACCACCACTACATTTGTGTGTTGCCTCTGGGATTGCAGACATATGTGTAGAAGGCCTAGTGATTGGCCTTGGTGGATGTGTCCAATATGCACTCAAAGATAACCTTAGGGTAATTCATCTGTGACCTTATTTGCTTGTGCAGACCAAGGTGACATTGCTTCCAATAAGGCACCTGTTCCTTCTTGGCCCTGTCCAGCAATCAATTCCACCTATTATGGTATTTGTGTATTGCTGCTGTTCACCATGGACATTTACCCTACCTCGAGGGAGATGATGTTCTCCTGTCAGGTATTGCTGAGTCCATATAGCTATGTAGGTGCCCACATAGTATTGTGGTGTGAGCCTGCTCACTACTGCTAGTTCCAACTAATTGGACATTGGCTTTAAAGCTATTTCTACCTGCTCTGAGGAGATTTATAGTCATTTGTGTAAAGTTAATTTAGTTTGACCCTGTAAAGGGGGGGGGGCAGGAGAGATGGTGACCTGAACAGCGATGGCTATGTGGTCAGATCTTACCAAGGAGGATGACACTGTAGGAGTGCTACAGTGGCTACTCATGTTGGTTAGGACCAGGTACAGGATATTTCCACCTGTAGTAGGAGTGTTTTCCAGCTGATCCACTGCATTGCCATTAACAAAGCTGAGGAATCTCTGTGCATTCATGTTCAGGTGGCATAGGTCATGCACACTATGGTTGAGTAGTTGAAGTAACCCAGGAGCATGGTAGATGATTGAATCCTGACAGATTCCAGTAGGTCCCAATAGGTATGGTGGGTGTCCATAGTCATGGTTGGAGGCCTGTAGCTAGCTATGATTTGAGTAGGTGTTTTGTCAACTGTTAACTGCATTTGGGATGTCTCCCATGCGTCATACTGTTTGCCCAGCCTGGAGGTGTGTATGTGTATGATAATGTTCAACAATCCACCTCCTGTGGCTTTGCAGCCCTGCATTTGGGGTCAAAATGTATGATGGGATGAGTAACCTGGCAAGGTTAGTGTACTCTCCACAGCTACAAAGCAGGTGTCAGTGACTGCACAAATGTCGGCATCCTACAGGACAAGGTACGCTTGCATTGACATGGGTTTCATGCTAAGACACCTAGCTCCTGTTAGAGCAAGACATCTACAAAAAGGCACACATCACTGGTGGGCAAAGGCTGGAAAATGGTGTCACTTTATGAATCTAGATGAAACACACACAGTTGCCAGCAAAGACGGTGTCGCATTCACAGGTCTACTCTGCAGGATATGACCTCTGACAATCAAATGTATGCTATTATGTTATGACTTCAGTCTTTAATGGGTTGCCAGTGATGTGCCAGACAATACACAACTGTATGAGGCATTGACTACAAATATTAGGCAGACATATGGTCAGTCTGCAAAACTCTGGACAGTTGTCAGGTATGGGCTCAGTATATCGCATACAGTTCAACACACACTTCTGCACCTGTTGTGTACTATGCACATACCCTATATAAGTCTCTTACATTTGTAAGACAAGCATATGTATCATAGCAGCATTCACAGGTGACATATGAATAATTAGAACATCCCAGGTAGCTGGCCTAGCAGTGTCGCACTCGGTATTGGACAACAGACATTCCAGTAGTAGTCATACATAAGCTGACCTTTGCTGGGGTGACTCAGGGGTCAGAGATGTGATCCATGTCAATGCAGACAGGGCAAGCAGGAATGGCCATAGGTGCTGGACAGCATAATGTGAGTCCAGCAGGTCTTGTTACGACCTTGTGTTTAATGTCCTATTTGACATTATTGCATCCCCCTTCTGCATTGCATTACAAGCTTACGTGACTGACATACCTAATAAGATTTTTAAATAAGTTTTTTTTTTTTTTTTGTTTCTTGATATTCCTAGAAGTTTTCTGATTTATTCAGTAACATCTTTAAAATTTGTTAAATTTATATTTTTATATACTTACATATTTTTTGTAGTGTATACAGATATATTTTGATGGCGATCTTTTTGTATGTATTATTTGTATTTTACAACTTTCTGACTCACTAATAAGTCTTGAGTATATCCTTTAAAGATTTTTAAAGATTTTTAAAGATTGTTAGACAGAAGATCTTTTTAAACTAGGTACACTGTTGTAATGCCGCTGACATGCCCTTATTAGTGATTACGTAGGTATTCAAGGCATGGGTGTGCCGTATATAAACTTGATTTTGGCGCCTTGTTTAATATGTACCTCTGAAGAAGCTGGAACTTTGTTTACAGCGAAAACGCTTGTTTTTTAATAAATGCGTTAAGGTTCTACATCCGACTCTAGTGGTGGTTTACCTAAAAAGTGAATTCAACTTCTGCCTCCACAACGTTACCTAAACACGCTTTTTGGTGTACAACAAGGATTGGACTTTTTGCTGTTTTGGGCATTACGGTGTCTGTTTGGGCTGCACTTTGTTAACTTTGCTTGTTGTTGTTTGTCATTTCATCAGTGTGACTGACATACCTGCTATAGTGCTGGAGTTTCATCAGAAAAACGCAAATGGTTAGGTTTGTGTAGTCACAGTCTGTCTTTGTGTAGATGGGTTCAGACCTGAGTTGCATAGGCAGCAGCTTGCCATTTGTAGGTAATGCTCATGAGCAGGGGATGGCTTGTGCACCAATCGGTGTCTCCCACTTTCTACTTGTATCCAGAGCAGCTGTGTTGTCTTTCCATTACGAATCCCATAGCAACACAGTGCTATAATTAAGTCCTTCATGTGGGTCTTGTCCATTTTCCTTGCCTATGTGGAGGACATTATGGATGTATGGGGGCTACAGCTTCACAGACAGTAGGTGAAAATATTTATCAGGACAAGACATGTGGAGACAGCCCAACAACATGGGGGACAAAGCTCCAGAATTGGGTACAGATTGTAAGTAAGTATTGCTGTTATACACATAGAAGATTGCTAGATTAAAAGGGTTTGTCTGGACATGCATTTTCTCTGTGACTTGATGTCTGACAGTGATATGTCTCTGACATACCTCTCAACTGTCCAGATGTCCATAGACTGTCCAGAGGTTTGCCTGTTATGTTTGGTCTGTTCCTCAGACAATTTCTGTTTTTGAGAAGTCAGTAGGATAATGTGGGGATTGTAGTCAGTAAATGTTGACATCCATTAGTGTTTCAGACATCATATCCTTCAGGGATGTTATGCTACAACAAACCCTGTAATACCGACAACTGTTTCAGTTTGTAACATCATTATATGATATATGTCCCTCTTTCCGGCCCCCTGTCCCCAAAGTATGTCATGCTTTGTCCAGATGTATTGCAGTAAGAGGTTCAGATGTATGGTATATCATTATTTAGTGACTGCACTCCTGGTATCATCCCAGTGACTTAGCAGACTCCTGGAAGTGGTATGTGGCAGTGGCCATAAATATGGTCCAACACCCTGGACATTCCGTGGAAATCTGTACAGTTGAGAGTTATGTATGTCTGGCCATTGTTACCAGACTGCCAAGATTGTGTAGCAGTGTTGTGTGTAAATGTTTGTTGGGCTGATTAGGTAGCAGATGTGAGTGTCATAGATCCTTTTCTATCTGATTGTGCATGCTGCTACAGTTGCTGGAGGTCTCTCAGATGTATATGTTTGTAGAGGCAGACTGAGAAATGTTCTGTAACACCTCAGGATTCCCAGTAGACTGTGAGTTGGGCTAGTATATGTCAGTGTAGTGTGTGTCTGGCAATTAAGATATGTTTGTTCAGTCGTTCGGCTCTAGAGTTCATCTGTTGCTGTGACTGTGGTACAAATGGTTGTGGGTGGACATTTTCACACCAATATCTGCTTTTCCCTACAGTTCCATACCTGTAGTGCATGATCTATTTTGAAATACATGGGTAATTCCCCAGAGTTGATTTGGGGTAATGTCTTGTTGATCTTACTGTGTTCAGAAGGTGCTGGGTGAAATGATTGGCAGCTCTCAGTATTTTGTCTCTTCTTTTACATGATTGCAGTCATACCTCTCCACTGTCCAGTTGTCTAGACACTGTCCAGATGCGTGGCTCATATGTTTGGTCTGTTCCCCATAACAGTTGTGGGTTTCTGACAAATCACTGGGATGATGTGAGCAATGACATCAGTAAATAATGACATTCATTTGTGTTTCAGACTGGGAATCTATCAGGAATTATAGGTTATATCAAACCATGCTACTCTAGCAGACTTATATGTGTATAACAGCCATATTTCAAAGATGACACTATAATTTGCCCTTTATCCCCCCACTTTGTCAGGCTTTTTGCAGATTTCTTGCAGTAAGAGGTTGGTTTTTATATATATATATATATATATATATATATATATATATATATATATATATATTTGTATTTACATATACATATATATATGTATGTAAGAGTACTACGAATATATATTTGTCCCTTATGTTAAATGAGTGTAGTGCATGATATGTTTGTAAAAAACACTGTAAATTCCTACAGCTTGGATGGTGTAGAGGTATGTTGCTATGATTGCAGTGCACAGAGTCCTGGGTTCAAGATTTGGAAGAGGTGACTTTTTTCATTAATGTTAAATGACCAGAATGCATGCTATGTTTGTAAAAGCATTACAAATTCCCACAGCTCAAATGGTGTAGTGGTGCATTGCTGTGATTGTAGTGCACAGCATCTCTGGATTTGAGACTTGGCAGAGCTGCTTGCTTTGTTGCTGGGAAGAACAAGGGCTGATGGAGACAGACTAATTAAGGCACTTTTAAGCAGTTGTAAGTGGGTTTGCATGGTTTTGCATGAAGCTAAGCAATGTTAACATATGGTTAAGCCCTCTAAGCTTCACTTAGCACTGCTTACACCTGTGCTAATTTTAATTAAAGAAAAGAAAAAAAGGGTGATAGGAAAGTGGTGAAATAGGGGCAAGCAGGGGGTGAAACATTAGGAAAACCAGCTAGGGATGTGCAGGATGGGTGTAGGAAAGGACCATAGCTCTACATTTCTTCTGCAGCAACAGCTGTGAATAATGTGTAGAATTTAGAATTTACAGCCTCACACCCCGCAGGGAGAGGTGTTGGTGACAAACATTTGTAGAATAATTTGTGGGTAGATTGATTAATTTCACTGTACTTGGGGGTGAAATGTAGAGCTATATATGGGGCAATGATTTTTTTGTGGGACAGATGCCCTTTTTTTAGGTGAGAGTGGTATTTTGGGGAAGGGCTGTAGGTATGCTTGGGGAGATAGGTTTGGCAGGATAGGTAGCATTTGTAGATAGACAAGACACACAAGACAGCAGACAGGGGCGGTATATGACATATGAGGGGGGTAAACAACTTGGACAGGGAGGGTGTTTGGGAATCATAGGTCCAAGAGCCCCCAAATGGACACAGTGGGACTGACTTCCTCACCCATGGGCAGTCACCACTGCACCTTCACTGCCTCAAAGGTGGCTGTGCTGGGGGCTGGAAAAGAGGGGCAGCCTGCCCCTCGAGGTTAGTCAGGTGGCCCTCCATCTGACACAGCTGCCCACTCAACTTGGAACGGATGATGCTGCGTACCATACCCCAGAACATTCTGAGGGTGATGGGCTCCTCTCTGCACCCACGCCCTGGGGAGGGATGGGCCCCATCACTGGGGCCTGGTGCCATGGGCCAGATGGGGTGGGACAGGTGGATCCACTGGGATCTGCCTTTCCAAACGTCCTATGGTGTTGTGTTTTTCCCAGATATATTTTTTAGTCATGAACAACACATTGCAAAATTAGTTATAGCAGCATGCATGAGTGTTCTCATGAACCCAAACCAACAGGTTTGAAACAGTTGCCTAGCAAACAGAACACATGCATAAATGGAACAACAGTAAGCATTTAACAGCATGCAAGTTACATTGACAGCAACAGGACACCAATAATGGTATTTAAACAATGTATGTTAATATGCAACCAATGAAATATATGAACAATAATGGAATACATGTCCCAACAATAGGTTTTGAGAACAACATACCTATATGAATAATAATTATTGATGTAGATGACGGGTGGGGGAGAGGTAAAAAGTCCATTAACAACTGTATCAGCTTCTATTTTTCACAATAGTACTGCTCAATACTCTACAGGTCTGCCCTCACTTTACATCTACCTGTGGCCCATAGCTTCTGTGGCACATACATACCTGTCAGACTATCAACCTGTAATGGTATGGGGCAGACTGGATGAACTGTGGCTACATTACTGGAGGGGGATTTTACATGTCAGGGATACATACTTGACAAAGAAGGGGTAGCCTGCAATGATGTTGTGAGTCTGATAGCATAGTTCACCTGGATCCCTATCTGTGTCCAAGGTGATTGGCAGCAGTGACCACTAGCCATGACAGTGTGACACTTGAGAGACATGTATCTGGAAGAGGGCGTGGTGTATGTACCTATCCTGCTGTCATTTGCAGACATGAGGTAGGACAGTGGGACAGTGGTACACGGTGTATTGTTAGACCCTTCAAACAGCTACTACACAAATTTCATTACCTGTAAAACCAGTGGAGAAAATATCGGTTACCACTATCTGACTGTTTCTACAAATATTCCAGATTTCTTGAGTGTATATATGCACATATCAGAGTACCACTTCCTGGATTTTAACCATGTTTGGGTGTGCTTAAATGAACTACAAGGCTGTTTCTCATCACACTGGGCTACAGGGGAACTGCTGTCTCTTATTTGACTGTTTTCTGCCTAATACTCTGTGGGTTAGACAGTCTGACCTTGTAATCCTGAGATTCATGCATGACAGTTACTGTACTGCATAGTAATCCTTTGAAATTATATGATCTGGAAAACAAAGGTTAACACGAGGCACTGCAGCAGGGGACACACTATAATACATTTGACATTAGTATTCAGCGTTCGGATCTTAGTGCATAACATATGTCATATTTCATGTATATCTTGATTTACAACTGAATAAGCTACTGTTTTGCATACTAGTTGATTTTCAGAACAACCTCTGTTAATTCATGCTGTCAAAGCCATATTTTCTGTGCAGAACCTGTACACACTCTATTTCTACATCATACTGGAATGAACACAACAGTTGGTGTTTAGGTTTCGATTGAAGTTATATGACACAGTGCTCTACTACTGCATATGCTGTAGATGACTATTAGTCTGGCAAACTTTTCTTTAATTGTTACACAAAGACCACAGTAAACAATTTACTCCTTCTTATTTATTTCACTATATACTGAAGGGTAGATCTGTACTCACCACCCTGCTGACGCATCCTTGTCAGTCTGTCTGCATGGGACTCAATGTTCACAGCCCACTCTTCTGCAGCTGTAGGGGTGAGAAACAAACATTATGCATATCTGTCTATCACATACTCAGGCTAGAATTTGGTACAGCTATATGTGGGATACTTACAAACTGATGGACCATGCCGGTCCTGAGTATCTTGGATCCATTGGGCCAAGAACTTCCCCTTCCTATGCTTTAGGTCAGCATAATGATGCCATACCTGCTCACCAGTTTGAGGGATTCCAGTGGCACTGGTGAGGTTGCATGCCAGATGGTCCCAAGACTCCGCTTTGCACTGAGAGCCCTGGTACTGGCCCTGCAACAGTCTGTCATCATGGAGTTCTATGAGGAGTCCAGCCATGACCCCGGGCTCCAGGATGTCCCAGCATTGTGCCCTAAGGCGCGCTCCCTCTCCAATGCTAGACATGTTCCTGCAGAGATCAAACTAAACAGGTTATGGCTGTATTCCCACCTGCACAGTTTAAGTAAGGCCATATTCCCATCCTTTGCCATCATTGGACCATTTAAAAAATGCTGAGCACAGGTTAGCAACGTGCAAACCCGCTAAGCTGGGTTGAACAGTGCTTAAAGGGGTAATTGCTGAGTATTGCTTAACAGTGCGCAAATCCATTTAGCTGAGCTAACTGCTGCTTAGCATTCACATTTAAGTAATGCTTACACTGACTAAGCATAGCTGAGCACTACTAACCATTGCTCACTTTTCATTAAAAAAAATATCAGGATAATGACTTAATTAAGCATTGCTGACATATTAGTAAGTGTATATGAGTTACTTTACATGACGTCCTGCTATGTGCTTTTATTACATTACCATGGGGTGTGACTATAGTGTATGGGACACTTGTGTATACATGGGTGATTTCACATGCTACATGCACTCACACTTACATTTTATACCAGCTACACTACCCTGGTTGACAAATATAAATTACTGCATAATTTAAAATTAAAATAATAATTTTTAACACTGCTTTCCCATGAAAAATAAAGTGCTTGCCTTGGTACTCGAACCATGCACACCTGCATGCATAGCCAGGACTCTAACAACTACACTATTTCAGTGTGAGGATTTTAGCTGTATATTTGTATTTATCTCCTATGGGATGCTTAAGCAATGCTGAGCAAAGGGCTATAACATATACACCCACTCAGTTACGTTTAAACATACATTAGAATGGAAAATATATATTAACCCCACTTTATTTACATGTATCTGTACTTCTTGCCAGTCACAGTAAGAGAAAATGTAAAGGGACACATAGGGACAGATTTTAGTTATTCCTCTTACAAACTTAGGAAGTGTGTAACTCTGGTTTTCTAGCAAATCATTGGCAAATCACTTGGGGTTTAAGTCAGAACATACTGACAGACATTTGGGTTTCAGACTTCATACCCTTCAGGAAATCCGTGCTAATGCAAACCTTTTATTCTATCAACTTTCCGGGTTTGTAAGTGCAATACTGAAAAAGTGTCCTTATTTTTGTGACTTTGTTCCCCCATTATTTATGGCTTTGTACAGCTTTCTTGCTCTAGGAGGTTGAGAGGTATGTGAGGCAGGTATCTGGGCATTCTGCAGAAACCTGTACAGTTGAGGGCTATGGCCATATGGCACTTTTACAATGGCAGACATTTGGGTTTCAGTCTTCATATTCTTCAGGAAGTCCGTACTAATGCAAACTTTTTATTCTATCAACCTTCCAGGTATGTAAGTGCAATATTTAAAAAGTGTCCCTATTTTTGTGCCTTTGTCCCCGCATTATTTATGGCTTTGTACAGCTTTCTTGCTCTAGGACGTTGAGAAGTATGCAAGGCTGGCATCTGGGCATTCTGCGGAGACCTGTAGAGTTGAAGGCTATGGCCATATGGCACTTTTACAATGGCAGATATTTGGGTTTCAGTCTTCATACCCTTCAGGAAGTCCGTGCTAATGCAAATTTTGTATTCTGTCAACCTTCTGGGTTTGTAAGTGCAATATTTAAAAAGTGCCCCTAATTCTGTGCCTTTGTCCCCCAATTATGTATGACTTTGTACAGCTTTCTTGCTCTAGGAGATTGAGAGATATTTGAGGCAGGCATCTGGGCATTCTGTGGAAACCTGTACAGTTGAGGGCTATGGCCGTATGGCCCTTTTACTATGGCAGATATTTGGGTTTCAGTCTTCATACCCTTCAGGAAGTCTGTGCTACTGCAAACCTTTTATTCTGTCACCTTTCCGGGTTTGTAAGTGCAATATTTAAAAAGTGTCCCTATTGTTTTGCCTTTGTCCCCCCATTATTTATGGCTTTGTACAGCTTTCTTGCTCTAGGAGGTTGAGAGGTATGTGAGGTAGGCATCTGGGCATTCTGCAGAATTTTGTTGATTACCTGGAGAAAACTGCAGATTTTCTCAGGTTTTTCAGTAGAGCACAGCAATGAGACCATTGCCTTCTTAGATGCCACGTTCAATAAAAATTTAACTGGCAAATTGGACACTGCCCTGCATCGGAAACAATATTGGAGAAATCATTATTTGAATGCACGTAGTATGTATCCTAGGTATACTTTTCATAATATTATGCAAGGCCAAGGATATAGAGTTTCTCAGCTGTGCACAGATAATAATGAGTTTCACAAAGAAATTGATGTGTTAAATGAACATCTTAAGGAAAAGAGGTACTCAAAGGAAAACATAGAAAAAACTAAGACAGCATTATATCCAGTAGGGAAGCCAGGGCAAGACCATGGTTTTCTGATAATAAAGAACATCAGGGAGATAAGTTGAAGTAATCTGATAAATATGACAAAAAATCCCAAGGTAATGCTATGTTATAGTAATAATGTGTATGGGATATGTGATATTATTAGGCAAAACTGGAAGATACTAAGAAGTGATAGTCACCTGAAAGATATTTTAGATGAGAAACCTAGATTTACTTTCAAGTGAAACAGTAACATAAAAGATATGCTATGCATAGAACCTGGGTTAAAAAAATAAGAAGGCTAACAGTGTTTCCTCTGCACATATGAGAAGAGGGACCTTTCCCTGCAGGCATTGTAAAGCATGTTCAAATGTGAATGGTTTAGATTACTTTATACATCTTGTTATGAACAAAAAATACACATTTGAGTTTTATGCAGATTGCCTCACAGAGAATGTGGTTTACTTGGCATGCTATAAGTCATGTCTGAGTTTTTATGTTGGAAAAACTAATTGTAAGTTAAAAGCAAGAATACTGCACCACTTGTCATCCATTAGACAGGAAGATAAACTCAATGCATTATACCAGCATGTTTCTAGCTTTCCAGATCATACTTTTGTTTTTATGGTTCTGCATGTTGCACAAATGAAAAAAAAGGGAGGACATTGTTAATGATACAGAGTATACAGAATTAAGATGGATCATACAGTTGTCTGCTGATAACCCACTGGGTTAAATAGTTTTTTACCTTTAAAGCCAGCCCTAAAGAAAAGGTGGGTCAAGTATAGAAAATGACTGGTTGTTTTTAAAATTGTTTTAGTATTAAAGACAGTTATGGTTATGTGAAGTTTGTCTGAAGGGTTTTTTAACCTGAAAGCATTTTATAATAAAAGATTATGGCCAGTTTGGACTCTGTTTCGTTTGTTTTTGGATCTGTTCTTACAAGAGGTTCGAGAGGAGTCCTTAAGGGAAGTTAAGAGGCTTGTGTTTTGCTAAATCTGTACAGTTGAGGGCTATGGCCATATGGCACTCTTACAATGCAGGGGGTGTGTGACACAACCTGTCACACACACCCTGCATTGAGTTCTTGCTCCCCTATCCATTTCAGTGTCTGTGGATGCTGAAATACTAATTTATTTCATTTCAGTGTCCGTGGACACTTAAATACTTTTAAAAAGTTCCTTATGGCACTTTCTGAGTGCCAGGGACGTGTTTGATGTGCGTGCACTACCTAAACATGCCCTCTGCATACAGTAGTGTCTATATCCATTTAGCCTTAGCAGCAGCGTGCTTTCATGAATATGCAAGGCGCACTGCTGTTAAAGCTAAGGGTAAACAGACACTGTTCACTCCATGCAGGAATAGCATTATTCCTGCACACAGTTTATTGAATCCAGGGGATTGTCTATCTCATAGGGATTACCAGTGCATAAAACAAAAACATTGTCAATAAATCTTATATATAACAGTACCTTGTTAAATCTTTCTCTTTCGTACAAAAACTTCTTTCCAAGTCAACCATTACCAAGTTCCATATGCCAATGCTACAGAGGAAACCACTGCAACACTTCTAATTAACTGAGAGACATCTTCCCCCAAAAAATGCAACACAGTAGTATTCACAAAAAGTCACAGATAGTAAAAGCCATAGTCAGATAATTGTCTTGTCTTATGTCAGCTTACACTTCAAGAGGAATGACAGAATACATGTTCATGTCAATTGTTGCCATATAAATTTGTTAAGGAAATTAACTTTTCTCAATATCTCTCAGTTCAGTCAAAGCATTCAAAGAATCATTGATGGAACATTAACATATCAGAGTCAGTATGTTGAACTTTTCATCAATAAAGCCAGAGTTTTATAACTATTAGAAATCACTATGGGTCAGGTGAATTACTTGTACCTTAAGTAATTTAGGAATCCCAAAAATATATACTAATGCAAACATGTACTCATCAATACTGGTGGAACCATTATGAAATCTAAAGGTAGTTGTACTTCATATTATAAGTGATAGACAACTATATGCAAGAGGAATATTTCACTTTGTTTTATTATAAATGTAATTTGGTGTACTATACACCAGGGAAGCAGCAAACAGCATTGTGATCTTGATTGACAAGCATTACTTCATGATGCCCAACAATCAGAAATTATAGCTAAATGTAAGCAAGAAGAATATTTAACTTTTACATGCTTGCGGTTATGGGAAAGTAACTTATAGTAACATGGCCTTGATTGCCTGACAAGAACTATTATGTGATGACTGATAGAAGAGGACTATTTCATTTATTAAGATACTGAAGATGTTTTTGACATTTATTTATTTTCTAAACTTATATGCCAGTGAACTATTCTGATGAAGAAAGTGTAGAAAAAAACATAACTATTTAATTTAATCTCTAAATTACTATATTTACCCCCAGACAGCATTACATAGCAAAATGAATATTTTTTTGAATGGGTTTTCTAACGGATTCTGTCTCACTTAATAACAGAAACATTTCCTTAGTAGAATAAAGGCTGTGTGATTATAAGAATGCAGGTGTAATCGATATTAATAACAACTCACTGTTCTCAGCTTGTAATAAATGCCTGGTGATATGTTGCAGTGGAGGTAAGTGCTTGTTAACAGGTTTTTATCCCCACTGCTTGCCAACCATCAGACCCTCACTCAATGAATCAGTACATCTGTTTCCATATCAGCCAAGAGCAAACATATGCATTGTCATCCTGGAAAGTCATTAGATGTGAGTTTTGCATTTTTATCTGTTTTGTCCCCATTAAGAAGCCAGAGAGAGAGCATCAAATGGGCTGACTGCAGAGAATATCCATCACTTCTAAAAGGCTCGTTGCCTCCAAGCACCCCTCATCCACAACATGAGTGATGGTCTCTGCAGCCTTCACCAGGAATATTGCACCACCCTGTGAAATGAGTGGGCCATGCCCCTTTACTTCTCCTCTGCACGCCTGACTTCTCCAGCACCAGGGCCACTAACCAAAACCCAGACACCTGGTCCACAGAGAGGGCCTGACCCCCTCTGCATCACTGATTCAGACTCATAGGTAAGTATGGTTGTGCCATTTGGAGATCTGTTAAGCAAAAGAGAAATAATCAACAGCTTTTAAAACTTGCTTAGCAAATTTTGTGCAACAAAGACAAAACAAACTATGTTAACAGTGGATGATATCATGCCCACCTTAAGGAAAAAATGAGCACATCATAAATTAGAATTCATTACCAGTGTAGTATCTGCAGCATAAATCTTTTGGTTGCAAACATTTATTTATTTAACATTTGTTAACTGGGAAAGTCCAATTTGGAACAAAGCCAATTTTCAGCGGAGCCCTCGGGAGAAATGCTCCAGATACATGTCTTTGAATGTGGGAGGAAACCAGAGCACCCAGAGGAAACCCACACAAATGCAGGGAGGACATACAGACTCCACAGAGAAGGCACCCCAGCCAGGAATCGACCCAGAGAACCTCTTACTGTGAGGCAACAGCACTAACGCTGCACCACTGCACCTATATATTGCTAATAAAGTGACAGTGGTTGCCATGCTTGCACACATCATTGCACCCAGAAAGTGTATGCAGCAAAGCAGAAATATATCTATGTACAATAGAGCACAAAAGATTTGTTCTTATCTAGAAGACCTTTAACTGTGCCACAGATAAGTGGATTTCAAGATGTCATATTACCAGCTAGCAAATTAGCTGGTAATATGACATCTTGTATAATGTCACACCTATCTAAATTAACCATAAAAATAATAAATGATGCACTAAGATGCTAGGAAGGTGAAATAAAAAAAAGAAGCTAAGCTGAGGCAAACCAAGTGATAAAATACTAACACCAGTTGATTGTGAGCACTTTTGTCCACTTTAATGAAATGAACTTCTTCAGATTGTGAGCACTTTTGTCCACTTTAATGAAATGAACTTCTTCAGACAATAGTACAGCTGTTAACCCCTCCTATTTATACACATCATTATCACGACTAATTAAATTTTAAAATAGATTCTTATCTATAAAAATACTTTAAAGATATTACATGTGAAAAACAACATTAAAAAAGTAATGAAAAATAAAGTGCACCTCAAACAATCCTAACTAAACATTTTTTTAAAAAACATCTAAAACATTACTATGTAATAAATATTTTCAACGTGCTATACTTTTCAATTTTAAAGCAAGCAAGCTGTGGAACATTGATCATTCAGGCCTGGAAAACAGTAAGCATTCAAGTAAAGCTGCCACCATAATTCTTGTTTTTTGAAAATTAAACCTAAATGACCCCGTCTCTCATTCAGCTTTACTTGCTAATGACCCTAAACCTGAAAGTATGCCCAGGGTTTTCCTTTATATATTTTGATAGTGCATTGTTCTCTTTTTCCTTCCTTATGCTTTACAAGTGTTCATATATTCTTTCTCTCAGTTTACATTCTGTTTTGCCTATACAGAAACTAGCACAATCATTACATTTACTCAAGTAGATGACATTCCTCAAATTACAATCATATTTTTTATTAGTTTTAAAATTCCAATTATATTGGCCCCTATATCTATGTATCTGCAGTATGGGCAAGCTTCACACCTAAACATTCCTGTAATTTTTGGAAGGAGTCGGATTTCTCTTTCTAAAATGTCTTTTAAATTTGCCCCTCTTCTCTATGTAATGCTTGGTGTTAACCCCACTTTGTTCCTACAATCTGTATTTTCTAAAAGAGTTACCCAGTTTCTTTTCAGAATGTTAATAATTAACCCTGCTCCTTTGTTAAAGGTGGTTATAAAACTCATTTCATATTTTTTTCTGTTCATTACTAACCCTGGGTTGTACATGTACCCTCCTTTCGGTTGAAGAAAGTTGTCCTAATATGGGTAAAAAAATACCCATTCTGTTCTTTATCTATAGCTTCTTTAATTAATTCTTCCAAGAGCAAAACCAGGTACCCTCTTTTTAGGAACATATTCTTTAGGGTTAAGCATTCAATCAGAAAATCAGTGTCCAAGGTGTTCATCCTAGCTGCCCGTACTAGATGGCCTTTTACCACAGATTTCTTTTGATACATGGGGTTGGCACTTGAATAGTGCAGAAATGAGTTCAAATAAGTTTTTTCCTAAATATTTAGCCACAAAGCATAAATTAATTTGATCTTTAGTTAATTCCACATCTAAATAGGCTATCTTCTCCTTCCCAAAGGTGTATGTAAATTCTAAAAAGTTAGTACTTGTATTCATCATTTCAACAACTTTTTCTGCCATTTCGACACTCCCCTTCAAGATAATAAAAATGTTGTCCAAATAACTTGTGTAATATTTAATAGTGCTCATAATTTCCCTATTAAATACATGCCGGTTCTCCCAGTGTGCCATAACAGTGTTAGCAAAACTGGCACCACAGGGAGTCCCCATGGCTACACCCTTTTTTTGCAAGTAAAAATCTCCATCAAACATAAACTAGTTATTTTTGAGAAAAATGTCTAGTAGTTCTTCCACCAATCTTAACTCATTCCCTGGCATACCTTTTTCTAGAAGGAACTCTACCACCCATTCTATACCTGTCTCATGTAGAAATCTTTAACGTCTGCGGTTAAAAAATGAGAATCATTATCAAACTTTTGTTTATTCATGTCTTCCAAAAAGGACCATGAATCTTTACAAATTTGTTTTTCTTTGCTAATGTATTTCTTAATGTAATTGTCTACTAGCTTAGCACATGCATAGGTGATAGAGTTCCTTCCATCTATAATAGGTCTCATTGGTGGATCATACAACCTCTTATGTATTTTAGGTGTTCCAAACATGATGGGAATAATGGGTGTTTCCATATTTAAAAAGTGAAATAATGTCACACCTATCTGGCCACAAATAAGTCTCTAATATATTCCTTAACTTTACGGTAGGCTCCATTCAATTCATTTAATGTTATGATATCATAGGTGTCTGTGTTCAAAATTTTATGTAGTCTGCTCACATAGTCCTCCTTTTCCATAAATACTAACCCTCCACCCTTGTCAGATTTCATTACCCTAGTGTTTGTTAACTTTAAATTGTTCAGCATAAATATTTCATTTTCAGTAAGATTATTGAACCTCCCCCCATTTTTATTCTTGGAGATATGCTCTCAAAAGTCAATTTCACACATCTTTTCAAAGGTTAATAAAGTTGGATGCAGTTGCGGGTTAAAAGTACTAGAAGTAGAAAATGCATTTTTTACTAGTGAATCTTTCCCACCAAAAAGCATTTGTAATTGAAGTTTTCTCAAATACATTTTAAAGTCCATTAGTAAATTAGGCATACTAACGTTCTTCAAGGGGAGAGAAGTAATCCCTTTTGCCAGAATGTCTATTAATTCACTTTCAAATGTACAATCAGTGAAATTAAACACACTAAAGTCATCTTCTGTGTTGGTTATCACAGTGGAGCCATACTTTCTCGTCGATTGGTTTGTTTCACTCATAATGTAAACTTGAGGGTCCTACGCTATCTCCTCTGGTTGTTCCTGTACCCCTTCTTGTTCTTTCAATTGTCTCCAGGTCACTTCCAAAAATTTGTATTCCTTTTAGCATTATTCTGCACCACATTTGATCCTTGTGCTTGCTGTGCTCTCGGATGTTCACTACGTCTAACGTGATGTACTCCTTCCTGCTCATCATCACTAGACAGGGGTGTGGTGTCCTCATTGATTGAATTAGCATATCCTGCATTACTGGATGGATCCCGAGTGTCTACTTCATCTTGTATAAATGAAGGCGGGGGAGGAGGAAAAGCCCTGCCTTCTGAATAGTCGCGTTGGTCCCTTACCAATTTCTTGTCTTTATTCTCTTTTAGTTTAATCAATAATTGGCCTATACTGTCCAGAATCCTTGTATATTCGTATTTATACTTATTGAAATCAGGGTTATTGCAAATACTGTTTTCCAGTGTTGTAAGATCACCTAAAAGTTTATTGTTTTCGCTTTTATAATTGGCAATCATCAATTCAATAAGTTGCAGCCCTTTTTGGTTAAAAAAAGACAGTAACTCAAGGTGGAATTTAGAGTTAGCGATCACACCCACAGAGTAAGTCCTACTCCTAAGGCCTTTAGGGACATGCCCTCGTTTTAGGCACTCTTCCAGATAGCTAATTTCTAATTGAGTCTTTCTATACCTCAGTAATTTAGTGACATTTCAGAAAGAGAAATCCGACACCTTCTAAAAATAACAGGAATGTTTAGGTGTGAAGCTTACCCATACTGCAGATACATAGATATAGGAGCCAATTACAAGATTAATAATAAGAATTTTAAAACAAATAAAAATATGGTTGTAATTCGAAGAATGTTGTCTACTTGAGTAAATGTAATGATTGTGCTAGTTTCTACATAGGCAAAACAGAATGTAAACTGAGACAAAAAATATATGAACACTTATATAGCATAAGGAAGGAAAAAGAGCACAATGCACTATCAAAACATGTACAGGAAAACCCTGGGCATACTTTCAATTTTAGGGTCATTGATCAAGTAAAGCTGAATGACAGAGGGGGTAATTTAGGTTTAATTTTGGAAAAACAAGAATTATGGTGGCAGCTTTACTTGAATGCTTACTGTTTTTCAGGCCTGAATGATCAATGCTCCATAGCGTGCTTGCTGAAATTGAAAAGTATAGCACGTTGAAAATATTCATAACAGTAATGTTTTAGATGTTTTTAATAAAATGTTTAGTTAGAATTGTTTCATGTACACTTTATTTTTCATTACTTTTTAATGTTGTTTTTCAAATCTAATATCTTTAAAGTATTTGTATAGATAAGAATGTATTTTAAAATGTAATTAGTCATGTGATAATGATGCATATGAATAGGAGGGGTTAACAGTTGTACTATTGTCTGAAGAAGTTCATTTCATTAAAGTGGACAAAAGTGCTTACAATAAACTGGTGTTAGCATTTTCTCCCTTGGTTTGCCTCAGCCTAGCTTCTTTTTTATTTTACTTTTCAATGGTTTGTTTTTTACATGCTAGGAAGGTGAATTAATAGCATGTAGATGTTTCATTTTAATATGAAAACTATGAAGTATAAACCTGAACAATCCTGTATCTTTACCAGTTTTTGGAAAGGTACTGAATCCACATATTTGCATGAGCCAGGTAGTAATCTGTAGTTGATTGATTCATACGTCTATACAAGAAATGATAGAACTCTGGGTGAAGTGCATCTCTTCAGGGTTGAATGGGGAACAGTTTTCCATCCAAGCATTAACAACAGAAGGAAATACAAAGTCTGTTCTTGATAGTGGCCCTGAAACCTATAAAGGCTGTAGTTAAATATAGCCAGTGTGTAACACTATCTTCTCAACCCATTTACATCAAAATTGCATAAATTAAGTGACCACAGTCCCCTATTACCTGATAGACATAATGATCTTGGCTGAAAAAAAAAGTGGGTTGTTACATTTTTTTCAAAGATGCCTGTACTAAAATTAATTTCCGTAGTCTGACTATATTTTAAATGACATTTGACAATCTAAATACACAAGCAAAAACAAGGATAAACTGAGTATTTACTCATGTTGAGATGAATCAGCCTACCATATTCTTTAATAAATCAGGCCTTAAACTATGCTACTTGTATTGGCAGATAGTGCTGTAGAACTTGTCTCTATCCTGCAAGACTTTAGGGACTGACGTCAGTGGTCTGGATGCTTATTGCACAATCAGGTCTGTTCCAGCTGTTGTTCTATACAGTTTTGGATGATATAGTAATATACCCTGAATATTCTATTGTCTGTTTACTGTGATGGAGGGGTTTTACAGAACTGCTTTTCTGACTGGAACTCTTTTCTTGCTTTTCTTCATGACTTAATAGTTTGAAGTCAGCTGCCTACATTGTGACCCCAGATGAGAGCAGGTTGGCTAAACAGAAAGTGATCTAAGCAGAGTGATTATTAACCGATTATTATAATGGGGGTTGTCCTATTTCTAATGCTTAGTGCAGCTAAATACACACCAAAAGCAGCAAGTACTGCACTAGACATTGCTATACATGGTTTTACATGAGGGTTGGCAGAGGCTTCTGTGTTTGCTACTGGGGGGGCGGATTCTATAACCTATGAACCTATAAACTAGCATTGGCATTTTGCATTCCATTCTGCAGCACAACTTTAGGAAGTTTTTTGTGAGGGAGGGGAATGAACAAATACCCCTTTAGATGTTATGGTGCACAGTTTTCCATAACAGAACTAATATAGCCTACTGATGCTTTTCTGTGTACAGGAGAAATACATACAGAGGCCTGTGCTGTGCTTTGTGCCTTAGAATTACTGCAGCCTATAGCACTACAAGTAATACAGATGGAGAAACTACTAGACACTTATGTATACCATTTTAAAATGATCATAGCCAAAGCAGCATTTAAATTAATATAGACAGAGGCAGGAAAAAGATTCTACTGAGTGGAGCTAAAAATTTTGCTTTGTAATTTATAATCAGAGGAACGGTGATTCCCTTCATCCCCTTCAGTTCTTTCAGCTAGGATGGGCCACGGCGAAATGTGCTTATTATAAACACAGATCAGTAATAACAGCAACTTCAGTATAAATAAAATGACCGAATAAATATTTGAAGACTTATAAACATTTTAATAACTACAGTTCACAATATGATAATGTAGGAAGAGAAACATAACCGTTAACACTGACCTCTCTTTGAAGATATACTGTTACAGTAAGTATGTTACTGTTACACCACATACCTTCTTCTTCTTGAAGAATAGCTGTTAACAGTGTTTAAATCATAACTTTTGGGCAAAATCCCAAGCAGGACCTGATAACCTCTGAGGGATGAGCAGCAACAGCATCCACAACGCAGATATGCCCAGGTCTGACCTGTCCCTTGTAACCACCACTTCCAAAATATCTTGCATGGAAACATCTATAAAGTAAACTGATGGCCTAAAAGATTGTGCTCTAGAATAATTTGAAAAAGTTTATTGTATTTGTAAAAGCTTAAGACGGTACAATGAGCCAGTTACTTCAATGTTTACTTACAGGCAGGACTTATTTTCTTTTCTTCAGAGACATAAACAATTGTCCTTTCTTTCTGAAGATATGATTTTTACTGTTATAGTAGCTTTGTGGGCTATATGCATCAAGCATATGAAAGATATGCTCCTCCTTCCTTCTGGTACGTAGGATAAAAGGACAGACAGTTGAATGGATTGGTTTAAAGTGGCTTCCAAGACCATTCGGGAATAAGGGAAAGACTTGTTTTAAAGATACCCTGTTACTGTATAAAAAGCTATGTAAGGTAGCTTGCACATAAATGCTTGTAATTCTGAAATCTGACTCCCTGAGGTTACAGGATTGAGAAAGAAAGAAAAAGTGCTTTCCAAGACAGATACTTGATAGCAGGATTTCAGAAAGGGGTGCCACTAGCAGTAAGCCCTATCCCAGCTGATTTTCCACTGGTAGTAGCCCTTTCTGATATGTACATAGGACCACCAAGACGATTTTACACATCCGTGTTAAATGCTAAAGAGACATTCCAGGAGATTGACCTATGCTAATTAGCCATGTGGTCTTCCCCCAGAATGCCTCCACTTAGAGTACTTACACAGGCAAGTGATTGTATAACTTAGCCCAACTAGCCATGTTAATGAACACAGTGAAAATTCTGGATTTCCCTTGTAGTCAATGGGGAGACTGCATAAAAGGCATGATCAGGTTGTTATCTACACAGAGGTAGTGGACGGGGATGTGAGTGTATGTGAGGGGCAGCATATGTTCATGTCTATAGGGTATGAGTGGTGTTGTGTGTGTGTGTGTGTGTGTGTGTGTGTGTGTGTGTGTGTGTGTGTGTGTGTGTGTGTGTGTGTGTGTGTGTGTGTGTGTGTGTGTGTGTGTGTGTGTGTGTGTGTGTGTGTGTGTGTGTGTGTGTGTGTGTGTGTGTGTGTGTGTGTGAACAGGTGAGTAGGGGTCTCATGATCAGTGAGTGTCTGTATGTCTGTGTCTGTCTGTGTATGTGTCTGTGTACGTGTGTGTGCATGTCTCTGTGGGTACATGAATATCTGAATGTTTATGGTAGGATGATTGGAAAACCTCTCAACTTCATTAGAGTAAAGAGCAAAGCCTGTAATACTTCAGAGGACACTTGACACCAGGGATACTTTTTAAATAAGGCATGTAAAATATTAATAGAACAACAGATTTTGTACATCAAGTATTTTCTGAACAATAAAACATATGAAAATCTAATATATGGCATTGATTTATTAATCACCCATGATTTACTAGGGCCAGGGCATTTAACAGGCAAAATCAGGAACATTCTGTAAAATCAGAGACAGTTAAAAGGTATCTGCGGTGTCAGCGGGTATTTGTGTGTGTGTGTGTGTGTGTGTGTGTGTGTGTGTGTGTGTGTGTGTGTGTGTGTGTGTGTGCGTGTGTGTGTGCGTGTGTGTGTGTGTGTGTGTGTGTGTGTGTGTGTGTGTGTGTGTGTCTACATTAGGAAACGAAAAACTAGTTTGAGCGAATATCACAACACCGATACAAATACACCGAACCCCCTAAACTGCAAAATTTAAAATATTGAATCGTCATAGTCGGCCAACACCATCGTGCACTACATACTACGTACCCAAACATAATAAATAAAACACATATATACACTAACCAAACCCTACTTCTAATCCTACACTAATACTTACATACATTACTATCTATGCACTTACCTTAACCCGCATCCTAACCCTAAAGTCCGTAACTATCGCACACTTACCCTACAGACATATACCCAAACAAAACAAATAATCCACACACATACACTTAAGAAAACCCTACTTCTAACCCTACACTAAACCTAACATACATTACCTATCTATGTACTTACCTTAACCTGCACCCTAACCCTATGGTCCGTAACTATCGCACACTTACCCTACAGACATATACCCAAACAAAACAAATAATCCACACACATACACTTAACAAAATCCTACTTCTAACCCTACACTAAACCTTACATACATTACCTATCTATGCACTTACCTCAACCCGCACCCTAACCCTAAGGTCTGTAACTATTGCACACTTACCTTACGGAGCTATACCGCAGACGGGCCAACCATGACAATTTGGCATTTCGTGTTTCGCGGTTTTGGACGTTCGCCATTACCATAGTTTGTGCTATATGTGTCGCTCAATTCCAATTTGCTCAAACGGATCTTTGGGCTTCTAATGTAGACCCTGTGTGTGTGTGTGTGTGTGTGTGTGTGTGTGTGTGTGTGTGTGTGTGTGTGTGTGTGTGTGTGTGTGTCTGTGTGCGTGTGTGAGAATGAGGGAGAGGCCAGTGAATAGGGGGGTACCTGTACCAATGTGAAACATGGGCCACCAGAGGTGATGGGAGGTGGTGGGAGGTTGGCATAATGGTTAAGGTGTTTACTTTAGAAACACAAGGTACAGGATTTGATCTTAACATGCCAATTGGCTAGGCTTAAAATGGTCCACAAGGACAGTTAGCCTAGTACAAGTCTATGAACCTGTAATTACCCCAGGAAAGTCCTGATTAGCACTAATGGTAACACCACACAGATAGAGACATACAAATTAGCCAATAATGAGGTCTCCTTCCTTGTGGCTAATCATGCCTCTGAATCTCATTTCCCTCAGTCATGGAAACTGTTACTTTTGGCCACATCAGAGAAGTGTCTCTGAATCACAGCCAATATCCTCTATGGAGGCAAATCTAGCTTCTACTGCATATAGTTCAAATTCCAGGAATAAGCATACATCATTGAAGAACAGCCTAGCAAAACCTTTAAAATATTAATTGTCTGTTACTTGCGGAAAGGCTAGTAAAGAAGAAAAAACAGCCCAAACACACACTTTGATAGAGCAATATGGTAAGTGATATTCAGACTAAGGTGTCTAATATTACTTAAAACTGGACAATTCAAGGGTTCCAGTGCTTTTATCACAGTCCATTTTGGTAAATAAATCTAGGACAGTTTTTATTTCTGTACAGCATCCCATTCTAACTGTACCCTTAGATTACTATTCTGTCTGCAGCAATACTGCTGCATGAAACTGCACTCATTGCAAGCATTATTAACCCTGGAAGATGCTGACATTTGTGCAGTCACAGAAACCTGGTTCAAAGCTGCGGAGAACACCCCAGCCTTACCTGGTTACTCATCCTATCATACATTCAGACCCCAAATTGTGGGCAGCAAAGCCAAAGGAGGTGGAGTTTCAATATATATTAAAGACAGACACACCTCCAGGCTGGTCAAACAGTATGACACACATGAGACACTGCAGGAGCAGTTAATCATTGACAAGACCCCTATTCAAATCATAGCTAGCTATAGGCCCCTAAATTTGACTCAAGATGCCCACTTCACCTATCTGAACCTCTTCAAATCTATCCCCTGAAACTGGGTGATTTTAACTACCCAAACATAGATTGTAAGAACTACTCATGCCAGCACACAAATGCCCAGATATTCCTCAATTTTGTCAATGCAAATGTCTTGGAACAGCTAGTCGATACCTCCACAAGAGGTGATAATATCTTGGACTTGGTATTAACCAACATGAGTAACCACTGCAGCATCCCTATCGTATCATCCTCCCTGATAAGATCCAACCATAAAGTGTTCACTTTCAAAGTCACCATCTCCCCAGACCCCCTTCTAGCTAATGTCAAACAAAAAAGCTTCTTCAAAGCTGATTACAACCTCCTCAGGGATGATATAAACAGCTTCACAGCCCCCTCCCCCTCTGTAGGAACTGACACCAATGTCTAAATCTACACCAAAGTACTATACGAGGATTTATATAGATGCATGGAATCAGGAATACCCAAGAGGATGAAATCATCCTCTCCAAGGAAGAGTAAACCTGTCTGGTGGACATCAGCAATAAATAAACTCTCTTAACAAAAGGAAAAAAAATGCTGTTTAGGACCAAGAAGGAGCCCAATTGGAAGCAATCTTTCCTTAGCCTGAAAGGCAAATAAGAGCACTAGTGAAATTCTCCAAAGCAAACTTCGAGTCCAAATTGATCATATCTACGACAGAAAATCATAATGCCTTCTTCACATATGTCCACAGTCTCAAAGGAGCCAGATCTGCTCAGAACTGGTGGTCAAAGACACCACATACACAAATGCTATAGATATAGCCAAGCTGCTGTCTGACAGATTCAGTGAAAACTTAACCCCTCTGCCCCCCACATCAGTAAATCAGGACATCCCCAGTACCTGCTCCACTCCCCTTATCTCTAGGGAACAGGTCATCACTGCTCTTTCAAAGGCAAAAAATACAGCCTCCATGGGACCTGATTACATCCCAGGCTGCATCCTACATAAACTCAGGCAAGAACTTGCAGCACCATTAGACACCCTATTCAACCAAAGCCTGAGTACCGGTTTCAAGTGGAAGACAGCACTGTCATCCCTTTTCACAAAGGTGGAGCATCCACCGATCTGGGAAATTATAGACCCATCAACCTAACTAGCCTGATCTGCAAGGCCATAGACCGGATTATCATGGACCTCATTAACAACGACTTTGGCAACCTCCAAACAATCGATCCTGCACAGTTTGGCTTCATCAAGTGGGGGTCATGTCTGTTAAATTTGATTGACTTCTTTGAGACAGTTACCAAAGCCATGGACAAGGGGAAGGGAACAGAAGGGGAAGACGGTCCACACCACCTGTCTTGACCTGGCAAAAGCCTTCGACACTATTCTCAACTCAAGCATAATAGATAAACTCTCTCAACTAGGTATCAATCTGTATGTTACCAGATAGGTAGCAAACTGGCTGACTGATAGAACCCACCTAGTCAAAATAGGGGAAGCCACCTCAAGCAGTAGACCCGTAATGAGTGGCGTCCCCCAGGGGATCGGTCTTGGGGCCAAAACCAGTGGGCTATGGCTGATCAAATTTTCAGATGACTGCAAGCTGGGCACTGTCATCAGTTCCCCTAGTGATGTGGACATCCTCCAAAAGGGTCTCACCCAAACAAATGACTCATGCCAGAAACCATGGCCTCTAGCTGAATACCAAATCTCCCCTTTGGGGAGAATGATGTCCCCAGAAATTATCACATTAATAACAATGTCCTAAGCATGCAATCAGGCGTGAGAGATTTGGGCATACAGATTGCTAGCAACCTGAGTTTTGACCACCATGTTGCTTCCATTGTATGGAAAGCTTTCAGTAAGTAGCTCACAAAGCACATGCAGCAGCTGGAGAGACCAAAGAGGTTCCTCACCAGGAGAATCCAGGGCCTCAAACATGTACCCTACACAGATAGGCTAAAATCCCTGTCCTACTCAGTTTCGTACAGACTCCTCAGAGGTGACCTCTGTCTGGCATAAAAAGCAATGTCAGACCCCGCCTTGATGGAACTGGTGCATATCCGCAAGTCAAGCACCACTTGAGTAACCCGCATGCGTGACCTCAACCTGGTCTGTGGCATCAACAGAACTTGTTGGCAGAACAGATTTGTGTCCCAGAGACTCCCCCTTATGTGGAATAGACTCCCTCTTTAGGTCAAGCAGAGTAACGCATTATGCCTTTTTAAGCGCAACCTGGATAACTGGATGGGAAACAGAAAATGCAACCCTGGGATTACACCTGTATCCCTGGTGGACAGGGGCATCAGGTGCTGACTTGTCTGAACATGGACTAAACTCTTGGATAGGCTTGTAAGGGCCTCAGCGCCACTACCCTAGTAACTTCCTATGATTCTATGATCCTATGCTGTCTATCCTACAACAAATTATCGTGTTACTGTACAGCTGTGACTATTGTGTTATTTGTAATACTTTCCCAGTTACGACATTACATGACATTACATAAATTAAACACAAAAATGCAAATAAACATTACTTGGAACCATGAGAATATAAGATGATGTTTCCCAGGAGAAGACATGCAATAGACTGCAGTTTGCCTGATTGAGAATATTGCAAATCCATTTCAGTGAAAGTCTCTTTCAGCAAATGTAGAATATGTACTTTTTACTGACTTCTCTGTGACCTTGGAGATGGAGTACATTTGTCAGGGGTGACCTTTCTAGGAGCCAGGAGATGTTTGTTGTAGAAACTTTGTCCTTCTCATCCATGTAACCCATTATATTGTTATTGAAATTATCTGACAGGATTCACTGTAAGGACTGTGATGAGCTTCAAGTTTCTGAAAAAAGCTCTATAGTATAACCTTGAGATATCATTTGTAAAACCCATTCATCTTTCGGTGGCAAAACAGAAGGAAGAGGAGGAGGAATTAGAATGTAGTCAGTTAGATGGCTTGTGTTGATATTTCACTTTCTCTCAAGTACATCAGGTAAAGTCCCTCCCCATGTGCACACACACACACACACACACACACACACACACACACACACACACACACACACACACACACACATTTTTTTCTGGTCAATATATTGATGAACACCATGTACTGTTTTGGAAAAAAGGTCTTTTGTTAGTTGGGTAGTTTCCCTGAAACTTTAAGGGAAGAAATATGGTACATTCCCCTGAAGGAAGATCTAGTTTTATGCATCATTTTTCAGTGTGTATATTGTCAGATAGTTGAGCAATAAGTAAATCCCTACTGACAAGAGGCATCTAATAGTCATGATTCTACATTCTCCGAGTAAATTTTAACTTAATAGCAAGATGTGCCTTCTTATTACCACGCCATTCACGGCAGACATAGAAATATTAAAAGAATCACAACATATTTATGCAATGTCTTCTGTCCTTCACTTACCCCTCAGTACTAGAATGAAACCATGTGTGCCAGGAAAATTTGAGCTAATATATGTATATATTTTTCCCTGTACCTGTCCAGCAGCATCTGTTGTCAAAGGTGAAAGCAGCTAAGGGGACTGATGTGTTTGTGAGAAAACAGAGATGCTTTAGATTTCTGCCTTTCCATTGGAACTGTGTACATTGTGTCTGCCCTCTTTGTTGCTGGAGATTATGTGGCAGGGTGCATGGTGTTAACCTCTATCACACAATTAAATATATTAATAGAGGAGGGGGTTCTCCATTGGGATTCTGGTAACTTTATTGACCTGTATATCGTTTGTGTGAAAATAATGTCCACTAGGATGGCAGTTAAAAAATTTAACTAATGTGATTTACAGTTTATGAAAATGTAATATCCTCTGAGGTAAATCACTTGACTCAAGAGGCATATCCACATGATATGAGATGATGAAGTCAGGAGTTTCAGCCTGCATCATATAGAAATCCTTTTCTTCATCCAAAAAAGAGGAGACATACTATTTTTATGCCACCCCCATAAACATTCATTGCTTCCAGAAAATAGTTCTGTCTAAATTTTAAATGCAAGCAAATATTGATCCAGGGGAGAGACCAATGCAATTTTTTGCTTCTAGCTATCTGTCTCCTTGAAATATATTAATATACTCCCTGGCAAAAAGTTTTGGAGAATAGATATGACTGGAATGTTTGTATTAGTGGAAGCTTCTACTCTGATTATAATGCCTTAAGCTAACTAAATATTAGGTTTATCAAACATTATATGTACTCACAGTCAGCAACCTGCATAATCTCTGGCATTATTCTGGATGCCTCTGCCACAGTACAGATGAAGGGGCTTATTTCATTTTTTAATGAATGATGTGCTGGTGTTGCTGGGACCTGTTTAGTTGCTCTACAGGCTGGATTTTGATACCTGTTTTTAGAGGCAGTCACACCAGAATATCTTCAATAAAGTTAGTTGAATAATATTTTTTCTTCACAGTCTGCAAGTTCAAGTAAATAAATCCAAGTGTGAAAAGAAGCAAACACAATCTGAATGACTAAACTCTGCTCACAAACTAGGCCCTGAGAATTTCATAACAGTAAAAACTGCATAAAAATGAACAGCAGTACAGTTTAAACATTTAGACATGCAGGATGACTAGAATCAGGTCTTCCTATCACCACTTTACATGTGACTTCCCAACTTTTATATGCTTAGTATTTATTTTTCTGATTCTTTCTTTTTAATGACTTTGAGTGTTAGTGAGTAACCTATGATGACAATATACTGAAAGTCTCCGTTTATCAGCTTTATTAAACCTGAAATAATTTTCACGAGTCTTCACTTTTATGAAGAAAAGGCTGAGTTTTCCAAACACCACCCCATCAAAATAAAAGCCATCAAAAGATATCGCAGGCTACTAAACTGCTGTTTTCCCTCTGAAACAGTTATTTCTTAGAAGATGAGAACATCTTAAAAACATGATACACAACATGTACTTACCCGAGAGTGCAGCAATATTGATTATTTGCATAAATAACAATACAAATAGCCCTGAAACTCTCTCTAGATGTACCTCTTACAGTACACATATCCTTGGCAACTTTCTTTAACACCATCTAAGGTTTCACCCAATCTGAAGATATTAATATACATATGGAAATATTTTATATCTTCATAATCACTGTCAAACAACTAGCAATTATCTCTAATGTAATTTAATATACATGGATAGGAGCAATCTATTTTTCTTGTCACCCATCATGATATTTCACTATGCCCCACAATAACATGCAGCTCCCTGTTTTAAAAGTATAAACGCAAATATGAAAATCTGAACAATAAGTGACAAATAATGATTATTAATCTAGGAAGCCCTGCAGCAGGGAATATTAATCTTAGCATCATTTTGTTACTTACATCTTGCCTTTTCTTATGCTGATTATTAATAAACGATAAGCCACTTACTTAAGATGGCTCCCCAAAAAAAGGCACATGACATGTTTGACAGGAATCAGTCTGATGCACAATACCTCAAATGAAATACTGCTGAAAGCCACTTTTGGCAAACACTAACATTTGCACTGTTTCCATGGTTGGATAGCACTGAAGTCAGTATAAGTTAAGGGGATGTAGGGGTCTCCCCCACATGGGGTTGGGGGGCTTGCACCTCTAAAAACAAACAAAAAAAAAAAGCTTATTTTGTTATTCATTTAAAGTGGCTTTCACTAATATTTTTTTTTCAAATATATTGCCATTTGGACAAATTTCATTCAAGTAATCATCCTGAATCCAAAAAAATGCCAGGACACCAAAAAGAGCTATGGGTGTAAAATGGAAGTATACTAAAAGGTGCTATAAAAAGAATGAGCTAAACATTACAGAGAAACCTGTATTAAAAATCAGACTAAACACCTCATATAAATTTGTCTGATCAATGTATCTTTCCAATAAAGAGTCAGTCCATTAGCCTGCCTAATGCAGAAGGCAGTCTCTCAAGGTTTGAAAGTAGAGGTAGAGAGAGCCCTGAACATGCCCTGACTTTGTCCCTAGCTCCCTCCTAAATTATATAGCTAATGTAAAAGTCTCAGCACTTCAGACTAAGTTATGAAAACATTTTAGATTGTCTATTTGATGTGTTAGGCTGAAAGAATCACCATCCTTAAAAAGTAAATTGATCAGATAAATCAATACATAACATTTCAGTCATCAAACATTTGGAAGTAACAGCTCTACTGAAATAAAATCACACCAAGACATTTGTGTTTTTTAATTGGAAAGATAAACAATTAATTAACAATTAAAAGAAAACAGCAGCCCTCTTTAACAAGTAGTTCTGGTGTCCTCCACCAGCAACCCTCTTTAATACAATTAAACACACATAGGTGTACACCCCCTCACAGCTCAAGGACCACTGTAGACCCTCATTCAGCACCAAGCTAGTGGCTAGCATTCTTGTATACAACTAACAAATCTACAGTAGCACAAACATAAAAACACTGCTGACCATATGTATTTGTCAATAGCTGTAAACTACATCCTGAAACTATTTGTGTATATTTTTAATGCGTGTTAATAAGACATTTTAAACTCATGCTATTAGGAAGCTGACAACAACAACAATTTCCCACTCTTTTAGAGGACAACAAGGTTCAATCCTGCCTACTTGCCAAATTATGTGAGAAAATAGTAGCACAGCTGTAGGAATTATTCGACAATTACTTGCCAATGAAAAAAAATGACTTCATATCAGGTAGGGAATAAATTTCCACACTATTTTTATTTAATTGTTCATTTGTTCTGGTGTAAAGACCCTTTTCAGGTATGACCTTGGGTCATAATGCTAAAGAATATATAATAGAGGGAAATGTAACACAAAGTAAATAAGGATATTTATTTATTTATTTTATTTTATTTTACATTTGTTAACCGGGATGGTCCAACTGGATTAATGTCCATTTTCAGCGGAGGCCCGGGGAGAAAAACTCCAAGGTACCTGTACACAATACAATTGTCAGAACAATTGGTGTATGGCATTTACACCCCGGTTACATTTACTCATAGGTTACAGAACAAAGCAACAACACCACATAACGTCTGAGGCTTACATATCAATGCAAGAATGTATAAACAGGTAGTAACAGCATATTACCTTCAGGATTAAGAATATAATGAGCAGTTTTAGTTATAGTTTTGGCCATTGTGATATTGAGAGGGGTGGCTGAAGAGAGGACACTTATAGAGGAGAGGTGTGTAAGATGGACAGAGCGCTAGTCAGGGTTGGTACAGTGACATATCCAGTGTGATTTAAAGTAATATTTAATCTTGTTTTTGAATATGGTTAGTGAATGTTCTAGGGTCAAGTCAGGTGGTAGCGAGTTCCATATCTTTCCCACAGAGTTAGCAAAGAGAGAGTCACCAGCAGCGTGGTTGGATTTTACTGTTTGAACTAGGAGGTTGGTGGAGGAGCGGAGTGGTCGATTGTTGCTGTAGGGGCAGATCATGTTTTTAGGGCAAGGGTATTTTCTGGACAGTGGAGGATTTTATGGGCAACTATGAGCTGGTTGAGTTGTAGAAGGTGAGGTAGTTCAAGCCAGCCTAGGAGATTAAGGTTGTGGCAGTGGTGGGTTCAGTAGGGTGTGCCAATAGCAAATCTGGTGATATGATTGTAACAAGATTATAATTTATTGAGATCAATTTTGATCAGGTAAGAGAAAAGAGGAGAGGCATAGAGAATGGTAGATAGTCGATGGGAGCGGGCGATTTAAATTCTTGCAGGTGGGGTGAGGAATGATTTGATCGTATAGAGAGAGACAAGTTTTTTATTGATGGTTTTTATAGTTTGATTGATGTGCACGTCAAACCTGAGATTGTTATCAATTGTGACACCCAAGAGTTTAGTCTGAGTTTCTGGGGAGATAATGGTCCCATTACTAGCTGTTATGCTGAAGAGTGGCGGGGTGGACCTATGCATAGGGGAGAAGAGGAGTAACTTAGTTTTGTTGAGATTTAGGATTAGACATTGGTTTAGTAGCCATTTTTCAACCAAGTTAAAGGTGTTTTGGGTTATTGTGGTAAGATTTGTTGGGTTGGTGGCAGAACAAATCAAGGTGGAGTCATCTGCATATTGAATGCAGGCAGCCTCCAGTATGATTGTGCTAAGATCATTTATAAAGATGGAGAAAAGAAGGGGACCTAGTATTGAGCCCTGGGGGACTCCTAGCCTGATGGGGAGGCATGAGTATAGTTTACCCTGCCACAGGACAGCCTGCTGCCTGCCTTGTAGGTAGGAATCAAACCATTGGAGTGCCTGATTGTCTAATGTGAAGGCCTTCAAGGTGTTCATTAGCATTTTGTGATCGACCATGTCAAAAGCCTTGGAGAGGTTTAGGAAGAGTGCAGAGGTAAGTTTGTTATTGTTACGGTTGTGGTTTATAATATTAGTAAAAGAGAGGAGGGCTGATGTAGCACTGTGATTTGGCCTAAAGCCATGTTGAGAGTTGGACAGTAGTTTGCTCTGTGTGAGATATTTCATGAGTGGAATATAAACACACTTCTCCATAATTTTAGCTAGTGGTGACAAAATAGCTATGGGCCTGTAGTTAGACAGTTCAGTGGAACTGCCCCCCCCCCTTATGAAGAGGTATAACGTGTGAGATTTTCCATATGGCAGGGTTGGAGGCTTCTGATAGGGATCAGTTGATTAGAATTGAGATGGGGTATGCAATTACATCTGCAGCCTTTTGTAGGTAGTCAGCTGGGAGGAGCTCAGCAGCCAGAGTGGTGGGTCTTATTTTCCTAACTAGGGCCTTAATGAGTTGAGTGGACACTGGTTGGAAGCTAAAGGATGCATTGGTATAAGTACTGTCAGTATTCATATTAGAGCCAGTGGGAGTGAGCTGGCTAGCCAAAGATTGGATAGTTTCAGTGAAGAAGGTGTTAAAGGAGTTAGCAATATCCTCTGGGAATTTTTGTTTGGTGGCAGAGAGGGGTGGGGTGGTGGTTTGGCCTGGGTGGAGGAGTGTATGTATTCTTGTCCAGAATTGTTGTGGTTTATTTTGGTGTACTTGCTGTAGGTTATGGTAGTAATTCTTTTTATCTATAGTTATAGATTTTTTTGGCATCATTTCTTAGTTGTCTAAATTTAAGTTGGTCAGGTAGGGTTTTGGTTGTGCGGTAGATGGCCCATGCTTTATTCCTGAGTGTGATTTTGGATTTTATATCTTTAGTAAGCCAAGGTGCAACATTGACCTTGGTTCTAATAGTACATGTAGGGGCATGATAATTGAGTACAGTGAGGAATTTGGTGTTAAAGTAAGTGACAGTTTCATCTAGGGGGAGGTATTTTAGGGCTGACCAGTTACATACCTTTAGTTCATTGTTAAACTTATTGAGAGCAAAGTTTTTGTTGTTTCTTATAGTTTTATAGGTGGGTTGGTAGCAGAAGCTAACCTTAAGTTTGAGTATATGGGTGAGGCAATGATCACTTAGATTGTCAGGTAGAGTGCCTGATGTATAGAGATGTGGGGAGTTGCTGACTAGTATCCAATCCAGGGTACTGTCTTTATTTTGTGATTTACTTGACCTAGTGAGTGAGGATATGGTTTGGGTAAACTCATGAAGGTTTACATGGTTTGTGGGGGATTTAGAGGAGCAGGCATTCCAGTCTATATTGAAATCCCTGAGGACAATGGTTTCTTGTGGCTGGCTGTTAGACAGCCAGCTTAAGAAATCTTCATGGTGTCTGTGTTCTTCCCTGGGGGAATATAAACACAGAGAATGTTTATGCTTTTTGTGATTATTAATACATAGCTTTGTGATGATAACTTCAGCGTTATTAAATTGGGGGGGGGGGGGGGTTTAGGGTGTCCATGGTGATGGATAAGGTGGACTTATAAAGTACTGCTACACCTCCACCTTTTTTGTAGGAATGATCCAGTCTATACATATTATACCCTGGTGGCAGGATTTCATTGTCCTTGGTGGCAGGTTTTAGCCATGTGTGAGTGCACTGCCAGGAGGACATGTAGGTGTTGGATTTTGTTGTTTATGCTCCTGATGTTGAGCTGGCAGGCCAGCAAGTAGTCAGGGGGTCTGTTTGATGGGTTGATGCTGATAGGGGAGTTAGAGGGGGGTATAGAGTCAGAGGTATGGGTTGGGCCAGGGTTTGGGTGGATGTCGCCATTCACAGTGAGGTTATTTTTTAATTTAGTTATGAGTTTACAGATTATGAGTAGGGTACAGTCATAGAGCCTGGGTTTAGGACAAATGTATCTAGGTTTAGTAGGGACATAGTTGTTTGGGGTTGGTGAGTTGAGTATATGGGAGGGGGGAAGGTGATCATTTTTGTGCATTAGTGGAGATGTTGAGGTTCTGAAGCTAGGGTAGTGGAAGCCAAAGTAACTCTTGTTCTCATAGGCAGAGAGAAGATAAGGGATGAGTAGCAGGGATGATAGAAGGGTTAGCAATAGAAGTTTAGGGGTAGGCATATTTATTTTACTGAGATTTCATACTAGGTTATGGGAAAAAGAAGCAGGGGGAGGGGACAAGTAGTGGCAGGTAGAGATAGTTAAGTTTCAAGTGTTAGATGTAGCTGATTGGTTTGTAGAGGAGTTGTGTGTGGTTAGATATTTACAAATTTAGCAGTACTAGGGGCGGGTGGCATTTGGGGCAAGGTGGGGTGCAAAGTGAGCCCATGCAAAGCGAGGGGGAGTGGAGCGGGGTTTAACCAGTTCTCAAGTTGCTAGCTATCAGACGTTACAGGGTAGGTGTACAGTATACTCTCTAAAGTTTGTAAGTTATGTGCACCTTTTACTTAGTATTGGAAGCTGTAGTTATGGTTTATCATTTGAATTTAGTGTTTTACAGGAGGGAAGGCTGGGAGTTAGTCCCTAGGGTAAAATAAATAGTGACTGAGGGCTTTTCTTTAGTTAAAAATAGCTAATTCAATAGAAAGTTGTGGGGGGGAGGGTTAGAGGCCATTTCCAGTGCTGGACCCAGTCGCATTACTGTTACAATATCGTTCGATTACAGTTAGAGTAACAACCTTGCTTAAATCCTTTTAGCTGTTTCAGTACAGGGCTGGGAGGTCAGTGTTCTGCATGGTTCCCTGTGTGGTAGAGTTTAAGTTTGTTTCACTTAGGGTGCCTTTCAGGAGCTGTAGGCAGAGTAACAACCTGTAGGGATAGATTTGCAGACTTACCAGCAGGCAGCAACAGTCAATGTAGTACACAGTTGCAGATATCATTTACAGTTAACAACCCCTCATATGGCACATTCCCACATTTCAGTAATCAAACATCTTTGTCAAATATTGCTAGACAGTCTTTTTTAAAGCAGGGCCAAGTTATCTATATGTGCAGATAGACTACAGGAGTATCCATGTCTAGTGCGGTCCCGTGTAACATGCAGTCACTTTTCTAGGTGATTTGAGTTCTGTCCTATACACCAATGCTGAGTTTCATTAGCTTTTAATACTGTTATTTTGCCCAAAATATGTGTTGTTACTAGCATAGGCATCTAATACACTCAAGCCCACTGCGACCTTAAATGGACAACAGAGAACTATCCTACACGTTAACTCTGAGTTTCAATAGCCTTTAACACTGTTACTTTACTAAAACATCTGTTGTTACTAGCATAGTCACACAAAAACAATCAGGCATAGTACGATCTTAACAATACAGTAGTGAACTATCTGATTCACTGGATATCATTTGATTTGGTGCAGATGACACACCAAAATTATATTTATTGACATCATTTCATCATGAGCTGATGAATTCCTTTTATTGAGTCACACTTCATATGCTGTCAAACCTTGAATGAAAATATATAATGAGGGTGTGTAGCCACTACAATATCTTCTATTGCATATTTTATTCCAAAGAGTATAATAAAACGTACACTGAAATTTTGTGCCAGTACATATAATTTCTGCAGATATTTTGATGGCTATTATGAACAGAACTAATTAGAATGAGTTACCATATATGATATCAAGGACTATTGTCTCCTTATAGTCTGAAAGTATAAAAAAAAAAGTCTTGAGCACTGCCATTCAGTGGACATATCTCTTACCCCTGGCCATAATATTCAGGTTGTCCCTGTGGTTAGTGGAAAATCACCTTAATGCAGTTATGCTAGAATAGTTATTGTGAAAGAGAAGGATTAGAGACAGACTAGGAAATTACAAATCAAACCAGCAACTTGCTCTTTCAGTGACTAGGAAGGGATCAAGACCATAAATGTGATGGGAGCTAGAGAGCAAGCAATGGAATGGAAGATTTGAAAGGAAGATGTAATAGAAAACCTTGTCATGAAAATTCTGCCATAGCCTATTCCAAGAGCAATGTATCCTCTAAGGAAAGTGAGAATTCTAGCATAGAAAGCAAAATGCTCTTGCCAGTAAAGTCCTTTATTTCATACATAAGCAGCCTTGTTAACCTACAGCACACTTTCAACTTTGCCAGCACTTTCTGAGTAGTTATTTCTGTATGCCAGATGACAGTTAATCAGGGGCTCAATCATATCTTAGATGTCTATATGTAGAATTTTGCAGCAAGGACTGTTGGCAGATATTTTCAAGTAAATCTGACCATATGCTGTGGGGTTTCAAACAATTTAGTCTGAGTTCTGACAGCTAACTGGCACAAACTAATGTCATACAATAGCAAAGTCATTATGAAGAGCCTTTGCATTGAGAATAAACAGATCATCTGCACAGAGCTGCCTAAATACCATGCATATCCACAATGTATGTTCCCAGGTCTTGATACACAACTCTGGTGACACTCCTATGTAACAGCAGCAGGACCAGTGTGTATTACAATAACATATCAAGAATGTCCTTCATTTCAAATAGCCAGGTCTATACAGCCTCTATACTGTACCCTGGTCTATACCCAGAATGTAGTTAAAAGGCCTACTTGTATGATGTACCTGATAGTTAAGTGGAAGCTGATTGACACTTGTGGCTGTGATTTGGGTAGCTTGTAATATCACTATATGAACATTTGCAGGAGCAGGACACAGGTGTTTCTAAGAAACAGGAAATTTATCATTCAAACTTTATGAGGCGGTATCAACAGGGGGAGGGGATCCAGCATGCAATGGCTTCCCCCACAGAAATGTGGCAGCAGTGACTTTCTGTTTTTTAATGATAGCCTACAAATTTCTTCGACTTCATCCGCGCATCATACTGAAACAGTGTAACTGATTCTCAGTCACTGCCTGTAGCATATTGGTTTACTGCTGTGTACAGATTATTTATGAGATCCAGTAAAATGCTGTCATAGCACTGTCATGGAAACCCTGCACTGACAACGTGGGTAGAGATGGTTAAGTTTAAAACTTTGGAAACTAAGAAAAAAATGTAAGTTAATATCAGCATCAGTATCAATTCCCTTTTTCTTCATTTTGTACATGTGATTAAGTTGTCACATCAGCAGTGATCATCTCCTGCAGCCAATGTTTACACTGCTAGATAACTATGCACTATATAACATAAGGAGCATAAGAAATTCTGAAAAATGGGACAGGCCAATGAAATAATCCAGTATAGTAATATTGTTTGTCATAAATGTGATGTACTCTTTTATAGGAGGCTAAAAATATATTTGCATTGCTCCAACATTTAACTGCAAGTTAGATGTCGAGCTAGATGTAACCAATGATTATATTGAAGAACATTTGTTTTCTAGTGTTAATTTTACCATTCTGTTAAGATTAGAACATCATGTTCACCACATCAACATATGAGGATGTCACAGACAATATCTGTATGATGACTGAGGAACTTCAGACATAAATGTAAACAAAAGAAAGTAATGAACACTACTGGAAGGCTTTCACTATCCACTGGCCAAGTGGCAATTAAAAACCAAGCAAATGAAAAGTATAACAATGTTACGGGCACATAGGATGGGCTGCTCACAGCTACACAGCAGGTACAATTTCTCAGACTGACAGCTTTTCCTCACATTCCATAATGCACCTTGGGAACACCTATCCACTTTAGACAAAGCAAAAAAAAAAAAAAAACTCTAAGGAGTACTATTCTGAAATAAGACAACACAGCCTGGAGCGAGAGAACGCTGCTGGAAGTAGGAATTATGCAGGATGGCTATCTTCTAACAGATATGTCATTATGACAATACCCAGAACTTACCTAAATAAATAAGAGCTCTGTCTTCAGTAACCAGTAGGACAGAGTCTCTACCTGTTTTGAATGGCCATGTTAAGAAAGTATATCTTTGGCAACTGTGCCCCCAAAATCTGGACCTAGACACTATCTCCATTTTGCAGTGTTTTAAAAAATTATGGAAGGCAGTCCAAGTCACCACAACACAACATTCAAGGTAAAATTACAAAAGTAGGCTGTAAAGGTAGACAGCAGTGTGCTTGAATGATCTCCAGGCTCTGATTATAGGGCTCTCCTATGTTTCTCATGACAAAAGGGAATATAATCAGATTATCAGCAGGAGACTCACTGTTTAGTCACATTCTAGACCCAACAAGTCTTGGGGAAAAAAAAACAAATGGCTGTTCTTCTTTGCATACAGACTAACTTCTATAAACATAGTGTATAATCTGTCCATGGACATTCATGCAATGTAGCAAATATTATTTGTAATTAGAGTATGGTGGAAATAACACTGCCAAGGTGCTGGACTGATTCAACTTTGTTTCTGTAGCTACGTTGGGCATAAAGAAGGGACAAGGACTAAGGGAACCACGTTTTATGAAATACAAAACTGAGGGTATAAGAGAAAGTGTTTGCAGTTCCCATATTCTTGAGAGAAATGTAACTGCCACAGACAATGTTTTCCAGGAAAAACAATTTACTTATGCCTAAGCCACTGACTCAAAAGGAGGAAAGATCAACTTCATAATTAAATATCCCATTAATTTACTTGGCTCTTCAATGAAGGCCTTAGCAAGAAAGATACCTCTAAGAAAAGCATAACTTTCTTTAAGGAAAGTCAAGAAGTAAGACCTCTGACCAACACAGAAGTCAGACATCTGCAAGATGGACCTTAATCAAAGCATAACTTAGTCTGGCTTCAAGATATGGGGAATATGAACTGAAAACTGGTCCAGACCCTGCTCTTCTACTGCTCAAAATTGAAATCTCTTCCACTTATCCTCTTTGGTCTTTTGAGTGAGAGGTCCAGTGAAGGTGTAATGATCTAGTTATTGCTGAAACTGAAACAGCTAAGCTGTAATCTTTAGACCATCAGGACCTGAAAAGGTTTTTCCAAAGACCAGGAGATTAGTGACTCATCATGAGGGTAGAGTGGAGCTACTAGACAAAGAAAAACACATCTGCTTTGGCCATATGAGGGCTATCAGGGTCACTGACTTTGTCAAGTTTGTTCTTCTGAATAACTCTCACCAAAGGAATTGGGGAATGGAGCAAGTGAATTTCAAACCAAAGAAGGGTCAAAGCATCTCTCATTCAGCAACTGCCCTATGTCTTGAAGGTCTTTCTAACCTACTGTGACAGGGAAGCATGGCCTTTCTAACCTACTGTGACAGGGAAGCATGGCCTTTCTAACCTACTGTGACAGGGAAGCATGGCCTTTCTAACCTACTGTGACAGGGAAGCATGGCCTTTCTAACCTACTGTGACAGGGAAGCATGGCCTTTCTAACCTACTGTGACAGGGAAGCATGGCCTTTCTAACCTACTGTGACAGGGAAGCATGGCCTTTCTAACCTACTGTGACAGGGAAGCATGGCCTTTCTAACCTACTGTGACAGGGAAGCATGGCCTTTCTAACCTACTGTGACAGGGAAGCATGGCCTTTCTAATCTACTGTGACAGGGAAGCATGGCCTTTCTAACCTACTGTGACAGGGAAGCATGGCCTTTCTAACCTACTGTGACAGGGAAGCATGGCCTTTCTAACCTACTGTGACAGGGAAGCATGGCCTTTCTAACCTACTGTGACAGGGAAGCATGGCCTTTCTAACCTACTGTGACAGGGAAGCATGGCCTTTCTAACCTACTGTGACAGTGAAGCATGGCCTTTCTAACCTACTGTGACAGGGAAGCATGGCCTTTCTAACCTACTGTGACAGGGAAGCATGGCCTTTCTAACCTACTGTGACAGGGAAGCATGGCCTTTCTAACCTACTGTGACAGGGAAGCATGGCCTTTCTAACCTACTGTGACAGGGAAGCATGGCTCAAGAGTCACTAAAATGTAATGGCTTCATTTGTCTTGCAGAAAACTGGTCTGTCTGAGAACATTAGTGGAAATGATGAGCCCTCCCAAAAATATTCTACGAACACACCCTTATTGCCTCCTTGTACAAGGGATATGAATGAGTTCCCCATCTGTCTGTTAGGTAATTTCACTGAGCTTTCCATCCAATGAACTGCCCTTACACCCAAGGGTAGCTGTGTCTGTGGTGATTGCAGCCACTGTGGCTTGAAGGACCAATGGTTCCCCATTAAGAAACTCAAGGAGCCTCCCAATGAACAAAAGTTTTGGCAACCAACCCTGACAAATTTACTGGGACAGACTGGAGGTTTAAGTGTAAGGGCCACTGAAACCAGACAATCCAATGCAAGATTCTCATGTAGACTCTGACAAGGGAATGATTAAAATGGGGGCCATATACGATACAGTGCTCAAGCACATCTCTGCCCTTTCCTCAAAGAGGAAACAAGTAACATTACTGTGGCTGATGGCTGGGACTATCTCTGAAGGCAGAGATGCACTGCAAATCCAGCTATCTCAGGAGCAGCCTATATAGGTCAGCCTTTGACATGGTCAATGGTAAGGCTTTGCAAGAGCTGATCTGCAAAGTATTTTTAGCAAAATTAATATGACAACAGTTAACTGACCTCACAGACATGAGTTTTAGCATTAATGATTTCCAAAATGCATCATTTGGTGGTGTTTTACTTAGGCTTATTTAGGTATTTTTGGGTACTTTAGTCATTGATGCTTTTAGCTGTTCACCAGTTTTAAATTAATACAGGAATGCACATTGTTTATATTCATTTTATTGCTAGCTTGGCTATGGACTGAGTTAACTTATTGCTCATCCTCTAGATTACTGGAAGAAATTTCCAGTGTCTGCTTGGTCTCCACAGTATGAACTTTTATAAGACTATGGAAAAGCACCTAGCTTGATCTTTATTTATATATGTGCATTTGGAGATTTGCAGCTTGTCCCATGTTTTATATCACTGTAGAGTTTGCTCTTGGAGTAACTGGTGTAGCATAGTGTCTAAATCATTGTATTTGCTCCACTTGATGTTTTTTGAGATAGTGTGCTTCTGAATTTGTGGTATTCCATTACCTCTCAGGCTGCTGATCTGGAAAAAAAACTTTTCCTGCAGCTGTTGTTTACACTAATTGATTGTTATTTTATGTACAGTAAACACATTCAGAACTTCAAAGTGACTACAGACTACCACTGTGCTGTTTCTGCTGTCATTTACCTCTTGTTTGGAGGATGTAGTATTTTTCTTAACAGTCTTTATTCATCAGTCATGTTCTACACTTTCTGATCACACTGTGTCTGTCAAGTTGGAATCTTACTGCCATAATTTTTACTGCTATTTAACAAACAACAGACTCCATTAGTTTCTGCCACTTTCTAATATTCTCTTAGGAGCAGTATCTGCTATGCTTAGGACATATTACTTAAAAACACAGAGACACACACACACACTCTTTTTGATTAGAGATGGTGTGTTCTTTATTGCTACGAGACTTACTAAATCCATAGATTGAATTTAGAATCAAATTAATTAGCTCTTAAGTTCACTTTATACCTAGCTGTTTTATCTGTTAACCTTTTATTTTATTGTACTTTGTTAATAATATTTATCCTAATCACCTAATCACAAAAGTGTTCACATCCAAATCAAAAGAGGTCATTCTGCCCCTCTACTCATCACTCATCAGACCCATCATAGAGTACAACGCCCCATTTGGGATGTACCTTACAAGACACCTGAAACAGCTGGAAAGACCACAGAAGTACCTCACCAAGAGGATCACTGGCATCAAACAGATTTGCTATGCAGCTCGACTGAAGAAACTCCAGCTGTACTCAGTTGCATACCGCGTACTCAGAGGTGATCTCTGCCTGACATACAAGGCCATGTCCAACCCAGAATTGATGGACATGCTCCACCTAAAGAAAACCTTATCCCCTCAACCCACACACTCTAGGGATCTAAACATCACCACAACAATAAATAGGACGTGCTGGAGGGATAGATTCCTGTCCCAGAGACTTCCCATGCTCTGGAACAAGATTCCAATCTACATTAGGCAGAGCTCCTCGCTAACACTCTTCAAAAGAAACCTTGACGAGTGGATGGGAAACAGAAAGTTTACCCCGGGGAGCACTTCAGTGGCTCTGCTGGACAGAGGCACAGGGAACTAATCTAAGGGGCGGCGAAAGCCAACACATTCTGACTAGGCTTATTAATGCCTTCTGGCAGATAGCCTAGTACCTACCTATGAACCTATGAACCTATTTATATTGTTGTGTGCTTTAGCTTTCCTGATCCCCCCACTCTTTTTTTTTTTTAAACAAGGTATTTTATCCTTTTTTAGTGATTTTTTTTGGGGGAGGGTTGCTTGTTCTGTCATTATGGGACATCCTGACATGTTCATGGGTAGCTGCTACTTATTCTCCAGGAATAGCTACTAAACTTGCTGACCAGAAGACCTTTGAGCAACACTGCCCAGTTTCACAATTGCCTCAGTGCACTGTCTGGTTAGGTAACTTGCTCGGAGTCACACAGAAGGCAGATGGAGGCTGACAGAATCAAACCCTGGGTTACCAGAAAACAGCCTGTTAGTAATTAAAAACCGAAAGAAGAAGAAGAAGAATCCTCCTAGTCTTCCTTAAGGAGCTGACCCCATTTGTCTGCTTGCTCCTGCTCCAGTGATGTCATTTCACTTTGCTGTGATCTAGTCATATGGTGCTGAGCAGAGTGTTTTTTTAGGGACTTAACATCTGAGAGCAGGGGAATCATAGGCAGGATATCTTACCTCTGTACTCATGACTGCTATGTGTCATAGAATGAAACCTTGGAAAGACAGGGATTCACCAGCCTAGGCAAAGAACGTCAAGTGATTCATCCTATGGTAGTGTCGTGTAATGCAAGATGATTTGTGGTCTGTTGCCCCTCACTTTTTGCATTTTTCACAAAGTCCAAGCTGGATATTAACTGCAGTCTACAACTGGCAGCCACTGCCCCACTGAAGGACTCCACAATTCATTACCCTTGGAAGGGTTGCTCCTTTGGCAGACTGAACATCTGTTTTAGATATAGTTATGAAATCTTTCAGACTCCCACTAGACCCGCCAAATCTATTGAGCACGTAATCCATGCAGTATCAAACTATAGGGTCCTTCTAATTTACTTTTTTTTTTCTTTCAGGAATTTTGCTCATTTTTTCATTGACCTAGTAAGAATGTTCCCCAAATTGTCGTTCTTAGGGAAATTCAACATCTAGATCAAAGATGAACTGGATGACTTCTTTGTTACTGGATTTCTGTAAAACATGGATGTTCTAGTGCTTGCTCAAACTATTATTACCATGACAAATGAAAAGGGGCATACAGTAGACCTGGTATTCGTGGTGGGAGTGGTAACCACCATACCTGCTGGGGATCCATTTCTCCGAATGGACCGAATGGACCTCCACTTGGTGTATTTCAGTCCGAGAGTCACTGATTTTCAGACCATTCATTCACTATCATCACTAAGGATGGTATCATAAATTTAGTTGGTGCTTCTACTGCTGACTGCTTTGACAGTCTAGGAGGTTCCTACTAAGAGACCAACTCAGCCTAATGGATGATCTTGCTCCAGGTCATGCACACATTTTCTGTCCAATGGAAATTATCCAAAATGATATGATCATGCTTTAGGACACCCAAACATGGAAGGACAAATGTTGGGGAAATCACTGGAGGGTGGGTCCTTTCTGAGGCTGGCAGACTGGCTGAAGACCTAAACAAATAATCAATTTAGAGATTACTTGGAAGAAGATAAAACTTCTATCCTAGAAAATATGTGTTGTGATTAACCAGTCTGCAAAGATTGTTCTTATTATAGGCAGGTTATGCAGCCAAGCCTATCTACAAGTGAGATCAGCTTTATTACACTGTAGTATGCACAAACTGTTTACAGATAAAGGGCCTGCATCTACTGGAGGTGCCTTCCAGTGACACTAAAATGGGACTAAGATTTCCCCAGATAGGGAATATTCTGATCATCAATGGATGTTTCACCCAGCTGATTTCCAATCTGTAATGAAGTTGATCAGTAAACTCCATTCTAACTTTGATAGCCTAAATTTGGTCCCTTCAATATCAGTAGCTTTCTGCCTTGAGGTTTTGTTCCAATTCTCTGTGATATTATTACATAACCTATGGGGGAGGGGAGGTTTCCAGCGGCTTTGAAGGAAGCTCTGCTCACTCCCATTCTGAAGAAAGCTGTAACATATCAAACAAATGTGAATAATATTTTACTGATCTTGAAATACCCCTTTTTATGCAATATTTAGGAAAAGATAATGACTTTAAAGCCTAGGAAATCACCTGTCCACTTATGATATACTGAATCTATATAATTCTGGGTTTCAGAAGTCTCATAGTACTGAGACTGCGCTGATTAGGGTTATGGTTGATCATCTCAGGACAAAAAGGTAAAAAAAATAAAGTTACTTTTTAGTACTTCTTGATTGCTCAACAGAATTTGACTCTATAGACCACATCTCTCAACGTCTTAGAGCAAAAAATCTGGAAAAAGGCATAAATATTGGGGCAACAGAAGTCCAAAAACAGGGACAATTTTTAAGTATTGTTCTTACAAACTTAGAAAGCTGATAGAATAACATGTTTTGCATTAGCATGAATTTTATAAAGTATATGATGTCTAAATCTAAATTTTCTGTCATTATTTTCTGACTTTAGTCCTCAATGAGTTGCCAGTCATTTGCCAGAAAAACACAATTTTTGGAGAAACAGATCAAAAATATGAGGCAAAAATCTTGACATTCTGTGAAAATCTGGACAGTTGAGAGATCCTTCTTAACTGCTTGCATCCATTACAACATCAAACTCAGTAGCCTGGTTCCGTGGTGCACAGAGATGGAGCCCTTATTGTCACCCAGGTAACCATGATTTGATTAGCAGTCCTGGCACTGGAGGAGTTAGGCAGGGAAGATGAGAAGTAAAAGGGAGTGGCCCATCTGTCTCTCCCAGGGTGTGAGAAGGGTAGCATATGCTTGTGGAGCATGTAAGTTAGGGTGATTTCTCTGGTGGAGGCCAGGGAAATCACTTGCTATGCTTGAGGAGAAGGGGGTAGGGCTACTTACTAGCAATGTCCCTTGTAGAAGTAAAGGATGACCAGCATGTACAGCTCATTGCATGTTCTCCTTCACCTCTGCAAGTCGGGAGTTTATGGGTAAACATAGGGCTAAGCAGAAAACCATCAAATTGCCCTTAATGCCTGTCAAGATGATAGCATCTTCCAGTCAACCCTTGGCCTGGTGATGGGAAATGAATGGGCCTGTTGGCTGGCAGAGAACTGATTTTCAACAGGCAGTGAAGGCAAATAGTGTGAAAAAAAAACATATCACAGCCAGAATGATTTTAGATCTTAATGTTCCACTAAACCACAGTTCTCAGGACTATATTCTTCACAGCATGGACTCTACTGAATGTTTCATTGGAGACATTTATCTAGAAGCAAAGCACAAGTTATTCCAACAATGCTACTGGCATGCAGCTATAGCTCCCCCTTGACCCTACCAGTGACGTGCCTGTAAGTATTATAAATGCCTGTCTTTTAGACATCTTAACCTGGTCTGCTAACATCTAGGTTAATCCATCAAGGCCTGAAGTGCTGACAGTACAGACACTGACTTGGGGTTGACCTGTCAATTTGCAGTAATAACTGACAGTATGTTGTCAATCAAAAAAATTTAAATATATGTAAAGCAATCCAGACTTTAGAATTTTGTTCCTATGAGCAATTCAATTACTGTTATTCATATTCTAGTTTCCTTTTGACTGGTATACTGTAATACCTTGTAACTAGGACTGTCTAAAAGTGTTTTCTGACTTCATTTGGTGCAGAATGCCACAGCAGGCCAGCTACTTGCAGGAACCCCCAAGATCACCTCAATACTCCTGTGTTTTAGTCTCTGCTCTGTCTGTTAGGCATTGGTTTATCATTATTTGACAAATGTATCTTGTCTTGTGTGACCTGGGTCCATAGAGCTACTGAAGATTCCTAAAGTCCTGCTGACCTGTGGATATTCTCTGTAGCTGTGACAACCCTTTGGAATTCTGTACCTTGCTAACTATTCTATAGAGTTAACACTTCATAAGCAATTAAAGAGCTATTTATTTGACTAAACTTTTCAAGGAATCTAGTAAAGCATTAAAGTATTTTTACATGTTGTCTTTCCACTTAAGTATTTGTCCTTTATCATTTATTTCTGTAATGCACAGTGAGTATTTTTTAAAGCACACCTTATCTAAATTTCATGGTCAACCCATGAGGTAAACAGCCCAAGACGTATTTCCTCTGCATAATGAGACACTCCCTGGAATGTACTGCCAAAAGCCAGATGTCTATAAAAGAAATTACCCTGGCTTCCTATAATATCCAGATACAGTTACTAAAGATATGCACCTACTGAAAACACTGGGACAGAAGTGAGATTGAAAGGAAAGTCCTGAAATAGAAATAACTCGTTCCACTTTGGAAGTGAATACATTTCTAGACGATGTTGGTAATATTTAAACTCAGAAAAGCAAGACAGAAGTCCAAAAATATGTCCAATCATCTCTTGATAAGCATGTGAGGAGAGAACATAATGTGACCATTTGACAGAGATATTCTTGGAACTTAATTTTGCTGCTAAGATTAAAAACTGACCTAAAATCTCTTGCTTGTCTGAGTATTAAAAAGAACTTGGAGTAACATAATTGCCCTTAATGGTCTGGAAGAATGTCTCTGAATTGTTCTTTGTGTGGATCTCATGTACCTCCTTCCATGTCACAATCATTTGGCATTTCTGGCAGATTAGGACATCTGACAAGGTTGGAGATTAAAACCAAGGAAGGAGAAAGGAGATAACTGTTTAAGATTATACGTCCATGTCACCCTGGACAGCATTTTCTGAGTAGGGATATGATGGTGAGTAAACACTCTCCTTGACTGCTTCTGATGGAAGACTGATGGGAAAGGAGTCATGAATGCTGCAAGCAATTCACCCAAAAACTGAACATAGCCTCCTTAAAAACACTATGTTCCCAGCCTCTATGAAATCCCTTCTGTGCTGCTGTAGGGATTATGTTATGGTATTGGGGTTGGTGCTATTATTGACTTCTCTGTATTCTGGAGAATAAATGTTACGGAGGCTGAAAATTTACCCTTGCGGTTGGCAGTGTCTAATGATAGGATAGCATTCATCATTTCACCCCATGCCTTATAACATGGTTGTGATACTCAGGAAAAGAGTACATTCAGACAGCAGTTGCAGGACCTACTAGACAAAAGAAGGACAACATGAATTGCAGTTGATAATGGATGACCTGAATGGAATCTCAGGATAGACAGAAGAGTATATGAGGACTGTCTGTGTCCATATGGGTGGGGCAACAGGAATAAAGGAGAGGTCATTCTAGATTTCTGTCTAGCAAATGGCTTAATAGTAGCCAACACATGGTGGATTTTGTGACTGTCTCTCTTTCTGAACCATGTGTTGGCTACTATTAAGCCATTTGCCTAGAGAGACAGTCACAAAATCACATACAAGAGTCGGCAACATACAACTCAGGTAGACTTCCTCCTAGTAACAAAAGGGCACTGGGGTAGAATCAGTGATTGCAAAGTCACCCTAATTCAAACAGTTAGCCCACGGCATAAAAAACTGGTTGCCAAAATCAGCAAGAAGTGTTCAGAGAAGGCTCTAAGGTCAACAGAGACCAGGCCAAAGACCTGGAAGCTGACTGGACAGAAAGTACAATTCAAAGAATTACTCAGGACTCTGGCACCCCAAAAAGAGGAGGAAATAGGTGGAGTTAAAGAAAAATGGTAGCGCCTCAAAACAGCATGTCTGAGGACTACAGAACAGATATGTGGCCGAGCCAGGTAAAGAAATAAGGCACATAAGGAAAGCTGGTGGTGGAATGCAGAAGTCCAGGAAGTCATCAAAAGTAAGAAGGAGTGCAAGAAAAAGTGGGAGATAGAAATGATGGACCAGACTAAGAAGGAATGCTGGTTGGCTAACAAAGAGGCTAAGAAAGGAGTTGTAATAGCAAAGAACAGGGTAATAGATGCACTCTACCAGCTTCTGGAAAGTGACTCAGTAGGTGGCACAAATAAGCTATATCAGGGTGCAAGGCAAAGACAAAAAGATAAAGAAGATAGTCAGACACCCTTCATAATGGATGCCAGCAACAACTTGTTCACCACTCCACAGGAATCAAAGGCAGATGAAAAGAGTACTTCCAGCAACATCTGAATGAAGAAAACCCCACAGAAGCTGTACTGCCCCAGACACAGCCTACAATGAGAGAAGAAGAGGAGCTGTACTGCCCCAGACACAGCCTATGAAGAGAGAAAGGGAGGAGCTGCACTGCCTCAGACACAACCTACAATGAGAGAAAAAGAGGAGGCTACCGCAGAAGAAGTAAGAACAGCACTAATAAAAAGGAAGGCAAGGAAAGCAGCAGGCTAAGATGAGGTCACAACAGATCTGATAAAGATGCTGGGTGAGATAGGGGAGAAATGGCTCTTGAGGGTACTCATAGCAGTGTGGAGAGAAAGGTATATTCCAGATGACTGGAGAGTCAGCATAGTTGTACCAGGGTACAAAAACAAAGGGGACATCCACAACTGTAGGCAGTACAGAGGTATAAAACTCCTGTCACATTGCATGAAAGTTTTGGAGAGGGTGATTGAAAAATGGATGTGCAGAGTAGTAGAAAGTAAGATGGAAGATGAGCAGTTTGGATTCAGATCATGATGTAGCACAACTGGTCCAAAGTTTGCAGTGAGACAGACAGTTGAGAAGAATCTAGAGATGAGGAAAGAGTTCAACTGGGCATTCCTAGACATGGAGAAAGTGTACAACAAATCCCAAGAAAGCTGATTTGGGCAGTCTTGTGGTAGTTTGAAGTCCCAGAAACATTGGTAGAATTAATGCAGGCTATGTACAAGGACCCAATGACTCAAGTATGAACAGAACTGGGTCTCACAGAGGGGGTCCCAGTGGAAGTGGGTGTGCCTAGGGTTCAGCTCTGAGCCCACTCCTGTTCATACTAGTGATGGATTACATTAGCAAACAGCTATATGCAGATGATGTGGCATTAGAGGCAGATTTTGAGCAAGAACTTCAGCAAAGGACAGGGGAATGGAATGCAAAACTGAAGGCACATGGAATGAAAATGAGTACAGATAAGACAATGGTAATGACAGCAAACTGAGGAAATCAGAAGAAACTGAGAAGTGAGATAGAAAGGAAGCTAGTGGAACAGGTTAACATCATCAAGTATCTGGGAGAGGTGGTTGAGGAGAAAGGAAGTCTGAATGAAGAAGTCAAAGCTAGAATTAGTTGGGCTGCAGCCAAGTGGCATACAGTGTCAGGTGTAGTGTATGACAGAAGAATGCCAAAGAAGCTAAAAAGTAAGGTATGCAAAACAGTGGTGCAACCAGTACTACTATATGGTACAGAAACCTGGGTAGTAAAGGGAAAACTGATGAGGAAGCTAGAGGTGATGGAAATGAAGGTAGTAGGATGCACACTGTGTGACACATGAAGAAATGAGGATGTAAGAGCAGAAGCCAAGGTAGCTCCAATTGCAGAAAAGATAAAAGAACACATTTTTGATGGTTAAGGCATGTGCACAGAAGCAAAACTCAGTCTAGTGAGAAAGATGTAAGACAGACAAGAAGAAAGTAAGAGGAAACAAGGGCATCCAGCAAAGAGGTGGATGGATTGTGTGAGAGAAGATCTGTGGCAGTCGGATATGAGTGTTGAAGGAAGCAGGAGTATGACACTGAATCGAAAGAGAGATGGTGACAGTTAATGACACCCTGATCCCATGCAGATAATGGAAAAAAGGGGGTTGATGATAAGGAGTGGGTGCTGTCTGTCCTGTTTCATTCATATGTTGGGGATGTTCATTAATTTCAGAATAAAGCAGTATGGGCCTTTTCAGTGAGGAGCCTAAAATGGTCACTTTAGTGCCCGGAGAATGGTGTCCATTGCAGCCAGGAATGCTGGTATAAAGCACTGCTGGAAGCTGCTATCCAACCAGCTTTTCTACAACACTTTAGGCCACATGGGCCAAAATATTGCTGAGAAAGAGGAATGAGGAAGCCATGGACTTTATTTTCTTTCAAGGAGATGTCTGATAACTTATCCACCACATATTTCATTTGCAATGTCCCTCTAAAAATACAATATGTGTGTAAGAAAATTTGAGGTTCTTAGTACAGAGTAGAATATGCATACACCCATTTTTAAAATATGTCTGGTTCCATCTTTTGGAGTGCAGCTGGTCTCTGAGTGTTAGGTTTCCTCTTCAGTGTGGCAGCCAAGACAGAAACATTATTTTTTTAGGACAGTCTTCACAGAATAAGGAAGCATTACTTTGGGAGATAGTGGCTGAAAGATTCCTTCAGCCTGCTTGGTATCCAATGCAACTGTATTTGACTTCTCCCAAGCAACATGGCTAGCAACTTTCAAAATGTCTAGTGAGTGCAGAACTGCACTGGAAAACTGTTGGGTGAGGAAGCAAGCACAGTGAAGACTATGCTGTAAAGAGGGAAAGTGCTCTGCAGGCCAAACTCTGCTTCATAAGCTGTGTGACTATGTGAAGTATTGCCAGATATGTCAGGAGAAGTAGGGCAGTAGATGTGTAACACATGCCAGCACAGCTAGTTGGAATTTTGTAAATAATTATATGGCATTTGTATACGAAACTGATTTGTACAGGTGCTTGTGTTGAAAAATGTATTTGTAAAGCTGCTTTTGTTGAAAATGTGCCAACAGTGTGCCCCGCTGGACAGAGAATGACATATACATGTATTATTGTAACTGTTTAAATGTATATGTTTAAATAAAGGATACTGGAAGAGAAGAGGCTAATCTCAATCCACCTAACTTTGAAAATAGTTTGAAATTAGATTACCTAGCTTAGGCCATGAGGATTGTGGCTTGCAGTTCTCAATGCAACCAGACAAAGGGTCTGTACCAGGAAGCTTTCTGCATTGTCTTTGGGGTGAACTAATTGCTACTCTGGAAGAGTGGAAGTGTTTTATGGTTTTATGATTTCCTGAAGCTGCAACAGATCTTAGCAAGCTCTATGTATGTGTATTATTGACACATATGTGCTAAATCCTGGCAGCTTCTAGCTAATGGGGTAGCATGGGAACCATAAGTCAGATGTCCAGATGTATGTAATGTTGTTCTGTAATTCATCGCTGAAATGATGTTTAAAACTACATGAGACTGATGTCTCATTGCAGTCTGTTTTTGGTACCTGACAGAGAAGGACCCCTCACCTACTTAATCTTGCCTTGCTCTAGTAAGTGACCAGAGAATAGTAATTATTTAGATCACTCAGGAAAACATAGTGAGATTAGTTAAATACTGTTTTTCTGTATGTGTGTGAATCTATTTATTTGTGTTATTTTAATATTTCCTGTGATTGAAACTATGGTGTTTACTATAAATATATATTTAGTATTTTCATGCTTTTTTTTATTTATTATTAAATATATTTAAACTTTTCATTGTGACTGGTCTTTTCGAGAATATTTTAATCTCTGATATATATATATATATATATATATATATATATATATATATATAGTGACATCTCTGGCTATTCCTGGAAGTCTTGCTGTTGGTCAAACTACAATTTGTATTAATACTAATTTCACTTAGTATAATTGGATACCCTTGCAAGAATAGCTGGCTTTGGAGTATCTGGTGGTGGTATAACTACCTTATAGTCTGGGCAGAAGGGGGCATAGCTAGTAAATCTATAATAGCCTTTCACAGGTGTGTGTGTGTGTGTGTGTGTGTGTGTGTGTGTGTGTGTGTGTGTGTGTGTGTGTGTGTGTGTGTGTGTGTGTGTGTGTGTGCGTGCGTGTGTGTGTGTGTGTGTGTGTGTGTGTGTGTGTGTGTTGTGTGTGTGAAAATAAAATCTCAAAGAGTGTGTGTGTGTCAGTTGTTTTGAGCAGGGATACGAAGCACTGGTTTCACAGAGAGGGTGCTGAAGAACTTGGCTTGGACACTCGCCTGAGGTCTCAGCTCTATAGCTATGCCAGTGGGGAGTCTTACTGGGGACCTGGAGGGAGATAGATAGAGAAATCCAGATCCTGTACTGAGTGTGTTCCCTATGTGCTATTAAGGGAAATTGTGCTTGATGCAGAGAGCTGCATCTGAAAATACTGTCTGTATCCATTTTTGTTCCAAGTGAACGTCCCTTTCCAGTGTCAGTGGTGAGGATTCAGTCGCCTTGATTACTGGCCCAGAGTGGGAATGTCACAAGCTGCAGTAACTCCACAAATTCTGGACCATCAGGAATAGAGAGTGGCAAGTCAGCTCACATTCCATTGTCAAGATCTTCAGCAGGGGGATCGATACTGAGCTTTAAATGTCACACCTTGCAAAGATTTATTGGGTCTCGTAAATATAAAGGGCTAGAGTTTGAAAACCCACCAGTACCTCAAAGAAGAGGCTGGAGGCTGAAGTGGAAATATGGCTTGCAGTGAATACCATGATAGCACTGTGGAAGGTAGAACACCCCTGTTTTCAGTGGTAAGACCCATATAAAGATCCATATAAGAACTGACAGTCCACATAATCATCTGTGGCAAATGAGCCATCACTGGGCCAGCAAATGCCACCATAACTATTTGCAAATTCCACCAATGGAGCATGAAAGAAAATTATTTTGGAATTACTGCCAGCAGATTTAATGATAACAGTAAGATCAGCATCTAATGGTCGGACACCAGATAAGTACTGGAATAACTAATGCCTGTACCTCTTGTACCCATAGAAATACAGGTAATAAAATCCAGCATGGTAGTTTTCACTGTGGGGCAGACACTGGAGCCAGCACCAGACCAATCAATGCCTGAATTAATGGCGATAGTGATAAAACAGTGCCAGCTGCAGCAGACATAACTGGATCTCAGAGCTTCAGTACTATGAGAACAAGATGAGGAGATCCATAACTGATAATACCTTCTAACTTTTTAATATCTGCCACCAACAAATCATAATCTATAGATGGGAATAATGGGAGAATGCTAAACTGAAGGTAAGATGGGCACGAGGAAAGTGATGGAGTGTGCCGGAATGACTAGTGCCCCTCACAACTATACTGCACCACAATCAGAGATGGAATCTCTAGGTCAGAATAAAAGGCTTGTTTACAGGTTTCACAGACAATATCAGAAAAGAGGGTGGAGTAACCTGGACCATGATTCAAAGCAGTAATAGGCATAGAGGAAGCCATAGAAGATGGGGATCTTCTGATGCAATCCTTTAAAAGCTGGCCTTAAGAAAACCATCTGGAGATCAAATTCTACTCTCTGAAACATGTTCATGACAAGTAGAATGTTATTCCTAGATTTCCCACCTGAAAAGTAGAGTAAAGGAGAATGCAGACCTCAAGTCTTCTGGTATATAAATCTTCTCAGGCAAGAGAATTGCTTGAGACCTTTATGACAATGACACTTACTGTGAACATTAAAATGTACCCAAGCAGAACATCTATATGCATTTTGCTCAGGACATAGACAATATTAGCATTTCCTGTGCCTGCTGGTAAGTGGAATTTGCCTACCACAGGCACACTTATAAATACAAATCACCTGAAAGAAACAATGATGGGCCTGAGACAAAGTGAAAGGGAGGGGTTCGGCCTCAAGGAATCAGGAGAGGTTGCTAGTAAGTAATATTAAATCATTGCAAAGACTCAGTGACAAAAAAAATAAGAAACTGAGTAACTTTCCACAGCATTCAATAAAGCAGCCAAGGACCATTTCCTTTAATTTGTAGAGTTTAATAACAGGAAAGAACCAGATAGAGAGAGAGAGAGAGAGAGAGAGAGAGAGAGAGAGAGAGAGAGAGAGGTGTTTCCAGGCTTCTGACATGCATTCAGGAACAGTTGGAAGAGCTGTTATCAGCTGAGTGGTCCTTACAAGCCACTGAAGATGGACATCTTCTTTAGCAGATGAATAGTACTTCAGTGTTAAAATGGAAATAATTCTTCAGCAGTTAGAACTTCACCACCTAGCCAAAGTTCAGCTATTCTTTCTGCACAGTCTCATATTTTAACTGACTTCTCAGCTCATACTAACACTATCACATGGTGACACTCCTCCAGTGAGCTCAGGATATTGAGACAATTAGTCAACACACAAAAATCCAAAAAGAGATTTTGCAATTCCACAGTTCCTAAATTCAGCAGTAAGCTATGGAACAAACTGCACCTAAAATAAGTTGCACTGCAGAAAGAAAAACCTTCAAGCCGAATTGAAGAAAACGTACATACAAATTGGACTTGCAGAGTCACAAAAAAATATAGTGCAATCATATCTGGGTTTTCTTATTGTGATAGTTCACTCTTCCTCTTCAGTCTCTCACAGTGACTCTTTAATATAATTCTGTTCTAATCCAGCCATTGTAGTTTCTGAAAAAAACAATACCGGTGATAGCCTGTTACTGCCATTTTTTTTATATTTCTGTTTGCTTTTCCAGTTAATTTACTGTAGAAAATTTTGCACACTGCACATTTTCATTGTCTGCATAGTGTTAAAACAACATATTTCACATGTGATGCAATTTCTTTAAATTGTAATATGTCAAAATGAATTATATATACCACTGTTCTTTTTTTTTCCATTTTAGCTTGTGAGGCATTAGAAGTAGGCAATATCTGAAATGTTATTTTCCAACTTAAAAAAAAACAGTATGCCCCAATGTTGTAAACTGCATTCTCTTTTTCCTTAAGCTACTAATCAGTGCCTGTCTGCAAGAATGCTTTGCACTCTATTATTGTTTTGTCCAAGTTCAGCCAGCAGTAAGGAAGTAGGATTTTGTTAGTCTGGAAATCAAAGGCTTGAAGTTAAACTTAACTTTGGATTAGCTCATGTTTTGAAAATATAGGCCATGTCATACTGACACAGAATGGCAGGAAACAGAGGAACCAATGGTTAAAAATAGCCCATGTTCTGCTACCTGGAAATCAGCAAGCCTGGGAAATAGCACATAACAAACTACATTTTGCCAGGGTTTACATTTTTACTGAATCTTATACTGTAGATTTTAAGGTAGTCAAAACTTGTTAAAATATAACATTGTAAAGGTATGCAAGATATCATGTCAGCTTTATTGAGTATAGTAGTGCCTTTTGAAGTGACTCAGTGCAGCCTTGTGCACAGTGGTCAGATATTTAACCCACCATTGCTACCATGCCTTATAGGTTCATAGCTTCATGGGTATTTACTAGGCTAATGACCACAAGGGCCTTTTTAAGCCTAGCCATGCATCCCAAATCTCTGACAAGTTCTAGTACCCTTGATAAGTGTAAACAGGGACTTGGGACATGAAACATTTACACACAGGGGCCTGGGAGATGAACCATTTACAGGCTGCCTTTATCCATAGGTGCCAAACCAGGGATAAATCTTCTGTTCCTCATCCAGTTGTCCAGGTTACACTTGAAATGAGTTAGGGGGGGAACTCTATTTCACATGGATGCGGAGTCTGTTCCAGAGAAGGAGTAGTCTCTGCGACACAAACCTGCCTCTCCAGCAGAGCATTTTTATATCACAGACAAGGTTTACATCTTTAGAATGGATAATTCTGGTGCTGTTTGTTTTGCAGATATGCAGGAGGTTGGGTTTTCACAATGTCTTGTATACCAGGCATAGATCTCCCCTCAACAGCCTGTAACAGAAAGAATACAGGGATAGAACCTTGAGGTGGTCTTCATAGGAAATGTTACTTATGCCCTGCATTCTTTTAGAGATGAACCCCTGTGGGCATTCCAATTCTTGGATATGCATGATGAGGTACATACCAAAGGGGGCACTGTACTCAATGATAGGGTCTGATAAATGCTGAATACAGTGGAACCATGACTTCCTTGGACCTAGATGCCATACCTTTGTTTATAAGTTGCACAACATAGAATGATTTCCTCACTACTGCAGACATGTAATGGTCAAATGCTATATTATTATGTGTGCCCCTAAGTCCCTGACTGCTGGGTCAACTCTTAGGGTTTGTTGCCAGTATGATAGTTACTATGGGTGGATGACTTCCCGCAGGATAGTGTTTTGCATTTCTTGGCATTTAACTTCAGTCCATGGCTAGCAGACCAGTTACTTGTCTGTGTCAGCCCTTCCTGGAGAACATCTGTATCAGTGGAGATTCAATGACAGCTCTTAATTTGTAATCATCTGCAAGTTTAGTCAGCCAGAGGCCATTGACTTTGGCCTTGACTTCAGAGAAGTAAATGTCAAAAAGAAGCAGTCTCAGGAATGCTGAGACTGTTGGGTCAGCACTGGTGTGAATGACCCTTTACACGGGAATAATGCATTCTTTAAGGTACGTGTAATAGATCTAGAGGCTGAAGACCACAGTGTCTTAACCAGAGTTACAAGCTAAGGGCTATATAAAACACATTATGTTGCTGCAGCACATATAATGGACATACACCAGGGTTCAGCTGAAACGTGAGCTTGTTTACATGACTCCGGTTCCTGTTACAGATGTGACATAATGCCGCTAAGGATAAGGAATGGGAATTGTTACAGGATTGCATGGGTACAGTACAAAGGATGCCAGCTATGTACAGGGCACTACAGTAGGACATATTATGTTTGGTAAAGTCTGTAACAAGAACCATGTTTTTATTTTGTTTTGCTTCTTAACAGATCTTTGTTAGAGAATAAACTCTAAAATGCAACATCTTCAAAATAAGCCAGAAGATGCACCGCATTTACAAAACTTAAGTTTTGAAAAACTAGCTACTACAAGATCACTGACTATAAAAAGCAAGTCATAATCTACAGAAAACTATAAAACTCATAACAGAAATGTTTTCCCAACCCACTCAGCTTAAACAGATGCAATAGGATTCATGAAATGAAGTGGCCTGTCAGGTATTTCTGTGGTTACATGAAGTATTCGCACATTGCTGGTTTACAGAATAATATCTTTCCTTACAAAATAAAGTTTTCTACATATATAACCTTTGTTTGCTTGTTTGTTTGTTTTTACCTTAATGCCTAGAAATAAAGTATTTAAATGGAAAGCTGCTAATTGTCCTACTTACCTGCAAAACTGGAAATGTTCGGTGCAATAGGACAGCTCTCTTACTTTCCCTCATTTCTGTACATAAAATAATATAGTCCAGCCTATTTTGGATAATCAGAAAAAGCACTCAGGTTTTCTTTGGAAATTCATTAAGAATCCTTCATTTGTCACTAATGACAAGAGAGGCATTATGGACTTATTTTGATATTGACAACAAAGTATCAGATTTGCTGGATTTGCCATGAAGATATTCTTTGTCAGAATTTAGAGAAATTCCGTTTATAATCTCAAGCAAAGTGCAGTGTTAATGTCCAGTATGTTTACAAATTAGGAATCAGATCATCTGAAAAAATACCACAATGGTTCCTTTACATATGTAATTAAACAGGTCTTGAATAAAAATAAAATTATCATCATTAAGAACTCTGGGTAAAAGTAATATATGTTGTAGGTTGGCAGTCCTTCAACAGGATTTCTGCCATACATTAATGTAGCTTCGCCTAACATGGTGATTAATAAAAAACTAAATCTCATTTTATAAACATATTATGACAGATCAGTTCATTCAGACATTCTGGACTCTCACAAATCTGTTTATTTCTAAAACTAATCTTTAGCGTTCAAAAAGGAGGTCAGTGACAGTTAGTCGTAGTTGTTTCACATGACTGCAGCTTCCCATCGGTGTAGGTTGAAAATGGAACAATAAACACATTTTCCATACCTCCTAATGATGAAGCCTCACCATTCTCTGAAATAGCTTTCATTTCCTCTAGTGTGTGGGGTTCTCTGACCACTGTCTTTTCTTCTCTCTCTCTCTCTCTCTCTCTCTCTCACTCTGTCTCATTGATCTTTAAGGGGTTTGCAGACTGTATTAATAACAGAACAAAGGATTCAAACATTACAGTCTGGGTGAATAAGTTAATCACTTGTGCAGCGCAAGAACAAAAATATACCGTGCAAAAACAGCAATAAATAATAATCAGCTAAAATATTTTTCGTTTGATGATATCTGCTGAAAGCATTTTCCCTTTCCAAATGTGATTTCCTATATGTGTACTGCCCACACAGAAAATATTGTTTTTTGTAAATGTGTTACCAGACTTAAAATAACCTGCATCAAACTGAAAGTGCAACCCATACTTAATGTTGTGAACAGTCAGCCTAGCAATGGTTAATATGATTCAATGTATTTAAAGTAGTTAAGGCAGCGGGTATCAGTAACATTTTGCTACCAACCAGAAACTGTGCCTTTTTTTAAGATCAATGATACAGTTTCAGGGAAGACCTTAAAGATTTGAACAGTCATTCAGAAGAACATTCTAAGAAGTGTGAATATGTTTGTGGAGGAACTGTCGCCACCCTTTGCTGCAACACAGCTATAAAAGTTGCCACTAATGGGAATTTCACATAAAGGTATAAAGTAAGTGAGAGTAATGGAAAAAAAGGGGCATCAAAAAACTTATGTCAATGTGATCAAAACATTTTCCGCCAAATGCCATTTGCCCTGATAAAATAGGATCATAGGATCATAGGAGGTTACTAGGCTAATGGCTCTATGGCTCTTACAAGCCTAGCCAAGAGTTTATCCCCAAAAAAGAAACCTCAGTCAGCACCTGTCACCCCTGTCAATGAGGGACAATGGTGGAACCCCTGGGACAAATTTATGTTTTCCCATCCACTGATCAAGATTCCGTTTGAAGGGGGCCAGTGAGGTACTCTGACAGGTATGGGAAGTCTATGATGGGGCAACCTCTGGGAGACAAACCTGTCTCTCCAGCAGGTTTTGTTGATGTCGCATATTAGATTTAGGCCTATTGAGTAATCTGCAAGGAATTAGAATTGCGGATATGGAGCACTATAGTAAGGCAGGGTCCGCTATTGCCTTGTAGGTAAGACACAGATCACCACTGAGCAATCTGTATGATACCGAGTAGAGTGATAGTGATTTAAGCCTGTCTGCATGGGATAAGTGGTGGAGGCCATGGATTCTCTTTGTGAGGTATTTCTGTGGCATTTCCAGTTGGTGCAGGTGTTCGGAGAGGTACATGCCAAATGGGGCATTATACTCAATCATCGGTTTAATAAGGGAGGACTGCACAGAGGTAATAACCTCCTTTTTTCTGGATGCAATCCCTTTACTTATAAGATGAATCAAGTAAAAGGCTTTTCTGACCACAGCCGCACATGATGGTCGAATGTGAGATTGTTGTCAACCTGAGTAGCCAGGTCTCTCACCACAGGTTGTGTGCTTAGGGGGTTGCCATGGATGTGGTAATCATTAGGGGCCATGTTATTGCCGAATGGTATGATAATACATTTTTTTGCATTTAACTTAAGGGCATGACTTTGGCATCAGTTATTTGTAGCTGTGAGACCCTCTTGCAGTATGTTAACATCAACTGGGGAGTCAATGACAGCACCCAACTTACAGTCATCTGCAAACTTGGTCAGCCACAGGCCTTTTGTCTTTGCCTGGACCTCTGAGAAGTATATGCCAAACAGTTGGGGTCCCAGGACAGATCCCTGGGGAACACCACTAGTGACAGGTCTGATGGAAGTGGCAACACCTATTTTGACCTTGTGGGTCCTATCTGTGAACCAGATGGCCACCCCTCTGACTAGATAGGGATTAACACCAAGTTATCAACAAAAACCATCTTCAGAGAACAAAAGTGTTTTTCGTTCCTCCTATGTGGAGGGAGATCCCCACACACACACACACACACACACACACACACACACACACACACACACACACACCACTCAACGTCTATATACCAACTCTACAGTGCACAACAGAGGGGAAGATGTAACCTTGGTTATTAATAAAATTAACTTTTGGCCATTATATTCCATTGAAAAACATTTTAGAGTAAATGCATTTGGCAGACCTACTAGCTACACAAATATCTCTCACTGCTGAAGGGGAATGGCAAAAAATATGGTAAATGGCTTCAATCACCATGATATAATATTCCTTGCATTATGTTTCCTGTGTTTCTTAAACTTTAAACCATTCTGTATCTAAAGGTTTAGCAGCATGTAACCATTCCCTTATAAGTTTTATCTATTTATTTATTTATTTAAATTTGTTGACCGGGAGTGTCCGACTGGACGTAGGTCCATTTTCAGCGGAGGCCCGGGGAGAAAAGCTCCACAGTTGAAATAAACAGACAGTATTTACATTGGATTACATAGTGATTAACAATTTACATAGCAATTACTTACAACATATTTACAGATGAAGAACATAGTACAACAGTAGACAACTAGAATCTTTATCTGTGAAGTGCATACCAGACATTAACAAATGTTACAAGAAGAAGAAGTCCGTGCTGTATAATAAGTACTGGCTTATGAGCATCTGAGCTTGCTATAATCAAGGTAGTTAGTGGAGTGGAAAGAAAGGTAGTGGTTGGATGGGGTGGATGATATTAGAGTGGTAGTTGCAAGGGCATAGCCAGCATGTTTTTAGTTGTGCTTTTAGTAAAGTTTTGAAGTGGGTGCATGATGGTATGGAGGTAATTGTGGGTTGGAGTGAGTTCCATAATTTGGCTATGGTGCAAGAGAATAGTGCTTCACCAGCAGAGCTATTGGCTTTAGTGATCTGCAAGTGATTTTTGCTACTGGATCTTAGTGGTCTGGTGGTGCGATAGGGTTGGAGTAGATTCTGGAGGGATGGGACATTTAGTGGATGGTTTACTAGTTTGTGGGCGAGTGAGAGTTGATACCATTGAAGGAGGTGAGGGAGTTCAAGCCAGCCCAGTTCAGCAAGTGAGAGACAGTGGTGACTATGGTAGGATGCCCCTGTGGCAAATTTGGCGATTTTGTTGTAGCAGGTCTCTAGCTTGTTTAGATCACATTGCCTTAGGTTGGTATATATTGGAGAGGCATAAAGTAGGGTGGAGATAAGGTGGGAATTTGCTATTGAAATCTTTGCTGCTTTGGTGAGAAATTGCTTATTTCTGTATAACGCTCCTAGTTTTTGTGGACTTTTTTTATAGTCATGGATATGTGAATGTCAAATTTTAGTTTATTGTCTATTTCCACTCCTAACAATTTGGTATGTTCAGTTGGGTATATAGTGGTGTTGTCTTTTGCTGTGATGTTAAAGTGAGAGTTGTTTTGAGTATGTTTGGTGGGTTGGAAGATGAGTAGTTTAGTTTTGTTTGGGTTGAGTATTAATCGGGCATTGGATAACCATGTTTCAACAGAGGAAAAGGCTTCATTTGTGATTTTTTGCAGTTTTGGTAGGGACTGGGCTGAGCAGATGATGGTCGAGTCATCTACGTATTGTATGAGTGTGCCATGTTTGGTGGCAGAGGCTAGATTATTGGTGTAAACTGAGAAGAGTAGGGGTCCAAGGATGGATCCTTGGGGAACCCCTATGGAGACAGGTAGTTGGGGAGATATGTCATTCTGCCATACAACGGATTGTTGGCGGTCAGATAGGTAACTCTGAAACCAGTTGGTGACCGATTGTGAGAAGGATAGGTTATTGAGGACAGAGATAAGTTGTTTGTGTGGGACCATGTCAAATGCTTTAGATAGGTCTAGGAAAGTAGCAGAGGAGAGATAGCCATTGTTTTTATGCTGAAGGATAGTGTTAGTACAGGATAGTACTGTAGGCAATCTGCAGGCAAAATATGAATACTGTCAGATATCACAGAGCAACTGATAAAAGACAGCCACCATTTAAGCCAGTGGGGTACAGGTAGCTGAGAATGCAGGAAAATAAATCAGTCATAAATTAAAGTACTGATAGATTTAGATGAGCTGACAAACCTCCTTAATAATTTTGGAGTTTGTTGTCCCACAAAAATACAGAATTGTTTCCAGATGGTGTTACACTCTAGAGAATACTGCATTTGGTTAAACCTTTTCATTATGAAGAACCATATGATAATTTCAATGCCACTGTTTTTATTTTTTACCAATGGTGTCTGACAGGAAAGATTAGCTGCCTTGAATGTTTTATATAATTTATATACATATAATTTACCCCCTTATCATGCTTGCTAACCATAAGGCCCATCCATATGGTTTTAAACACATTCATTCTACAGTGAGTTCAGACTTGACTGGAGAAGCTGTCATCTAGAAAGGCATGACGGTTATTTGGCCCATTAACTTCCCCATCTACTGCACTGGCTAGAGTGAGAGATTTTCTAATAAAGCCCTTAACTCTCTCTCTACCCCCTTATGGATCTGATGTGTATACCTCTGAGGCATAGGAGTATAATATCAATGTGTGATGCATGCATGTACCTCTGCCTACAGTGCAGCTCACCTGTGTCTACCTCTGCCAAGAGTGCTGTACACCTGTGCCAATCACTGCATAGAGTGCAGTGCACCTGTGTCAACCTCTGCCTAGAATGTAGTGCATCTGTGTCAATCTCTGCCTATAGTGCAGTGCACCTGTGCCAACCACTAACTAGAGTGCAGTGCACTTGCACCAACCTCTGCCTAGAGTGCAGCGCACCTGCGCCAACCTCTGCCTAGAATGTAGTGCACCTGTGCCATCTTCTGTCTAGACTGCCGTGCACCTTTGCCAGCCTCTGTCTAGACTGCATTGCACCTGTGTTAAACTCTACCTAGAATGTAGTGTACCTGTGCCAACCTCTGCCTAGAGTGCCAAGCACTTCTTACTGTGCTCAAGCACACCATGACCCATACTGCTGTTGCCCTTGACCTCTTCTGCTCATAGAAGCCAGAACAACAGTGATAATATATAATCATCATCCGTGGAATAGGTTAGGCTATTGGATAGGTTAATTCAAGCACCCAAAGGGAAACTGACTAGGCTTAAAAATGGACCACAAGGACCGTTAGCCTAGTATTTACCTATTAACCTATGAACCTTTGAACAAATCCATGCATGTCGTTCAATGTGAAAGACTCAAACATTTCTAACCAAGAAAATTAAAGGTCTTATATCCTTCAACAATCCTGAAAGATTAGCATGATTCTCCTTATACGCAATGGCCTACCAGCTGCTCCAAGGTGACCAGCATCTCGATTTTCAGGCTCCTGAACAATTCAATCCTATTTGAGCTCCTATTTCTTTACAAAACCAGCACATCTATAAAAGCCTGCAATGGAGCCTTAAATCTATACCAAAACATAAGCAAGGCCCACTGTCAGGATAGATTCCCAACACCGCATATTCACAGTCTGTGGAATATTTTACCACTGCAAGTCAAACAAAGTACTACTTTAGCTGCCTTTATGGTTAGTTTTGATGCCTGGATGGAAAGATGTGAATTTACATCAGTGTCCTGCTCAGTTTAGGAGATGAGCACTATTAACTGTTTGATAAGAGTGAAAATAACTTTTAAGTTTGCCTTCTTAAAGGTGCATATGGCTGTCATATGGCTAAACGTCTTATGCTCCCATGATCACTTTTCTACAATTATTTCTGGGCCCTATGTTTTAGTCACTAACCATGGCTTATAACACACAACTAGAGCAGAAACGAGCAGGCAGAAAAGGTACAGTTAGTGAATGAGAAGGTAATGGTGGCCACCAGAAAAGGGTTGTGTGCCATGAATAGGCACACTTGTCTTTTACTGAGGTCTCCCAATACATTAATTCAGTCCTTGGGAACTTTGGCAAATGGGATTTTTGATTCATTAAGCACATTTTATAAGCAATGATAAACACCCAAATAATCTACAGCTGAATAAATAATCATTTTATATTAACAAACCCAGCTTAAAAATGTATTAGTTGATGTATAACAATACGGCCATTAGGAAAGAACTGAATGCACCAAGAACAAGGTATTTGCAAGTGCTCACACAATTTTCACATTCTGGTACTATATTTTTGCTGCTTGTTAACTTTTCTATCATCATTTCAAACCTGTGCCTTTTAAACACAAACAGTTTCACTATAACCTGTGTAATTTGTAGTATATACTCTTGATAATCACTAAAATTTACTTCAGATAAGGTAGAAATTGAGATATTTAGTGCTGTAGAAAAATCATCTTAGTACAACACAGTCCTCATTGTCTCTATCTCTGTACAAAGCAGAAAACCATCAGGGGTGGCTCATGCTATAGGACTGCAGGACTGCAGCCCCCCCCCCCCACCTGTCAAAATAAATTGTACCACTGCAGAAAATAAAAAAATAAAAAAATAAATTCATGAGTCCCGGAACGGAACTCCACGCATGTGTGCTTAGTTCCTGACTGCTGTATTAGGCAGTCCAGAACTCCACATATGCATGCGTGCTTACTTCCTACACTCCAGACTGCTCTGTTAGGCAGTCCGGATAGAGAAGGAAGGGAACTCCGCCCTGCCAGCCCAGAAGTCTGTGTGGTGATGACCGCACAGACCGGAAGAACACTGGATTGCATTGTCCACAGGCTGGAGGCTCCAGCCTACTCACATCTCACGGGGAAACCCAGAACAGCCTGCACGAGCTTCTACAGAGGACGCAGCTGCCATGGAGGATCGGGCTGCTTGCAGGGCAGATTCAGGCCACTACGGAGGACTTAATAGCTGCCATGAAGGATCGGATCTGCTGGAGGCAGGTAGGCTGTGTGTGTGTGTGTGTGTGTGTGTGTGTGTGTGTGTGTGTGTGTGTGTGTGTGTGTGTGTGTGTGTGTGTGTGTGTGTGTGTGTGTGTGTGTGTGTGTGTGTGTGTGTGTGTGTGTGTGTGAGTGTGTGTGTGAGTGTGTGTGTGTGTGTGTGTGTGTGTGTGTGTGTGTGTGTGTGTGTGTGTGTGTGTGTGTGTGTGTGTGTGTATTACTAAAAAAACTGTGCAACCCCATCAGAATGTATTTATTTGCCAAAATAAAATATCTGCAGATGCATCAGATTCAAACCCGGTTTAATGTATGTGTACATTTCTTGTGATGATTTACAGTTTTTTTTGGCTTCCTTGCAGTTGATAGTCTTTATTATGAACTAGTGATCTTCTCCCATGGTTCTGGTAGACGAGTGTCCTTGGTTAAAATTAAAAAACATATGCAGCTGCTTTTTATTTTAGTGACTGATAAGATCGCACTTCTACAGCCTTATTCGCACAAACAGATATATAGGTTAGGAAGTACTGTGAACTTTTAAGATGCACAAGCAAAATATAAACAGTAAAGCTGTTACTCATTGGAAGCTGCAAATGAATACTTTTTTGATTTGTGTAATTGTATATAACTTAAATAAAGCAACCTTTGCTTGCAAACTGACACTAAAGTTTTTGTTTTAAGTAACTATTAAAAATGTTTAGATGCAGGGCAGCAGATAAGCCTATGTTAGATTTTCAGAATTCGATTTACAATATATTTTTCTGAACGATTATGACAAGCCATCTCGCCCTGTTATCTGAAGTTAATTTCTTTGAAGAACGTCAGTAAAACGTTTGCATAAAAAAGGTATACATTTTACTGTCTGAAACAACACAATTATTGTAATGCTGGCAATTTCCATACAGTTACACAATGTAAAGTAAAATAATAATAATAATAACACAATTTTGTAGCAGAAGCCCAACAATACTAGCCTTAATAATGTACTTGCTTTGCCTTTAATGATAAAATGAACAATCAGTTAAGCAATGTAATATTACTTTTTATATCCCACTAGACTTGCTTTATACACTTCCCACATATATTTCTGAATTCAAGTTCTGATTTATTTATTTCACAGCTCTCATGATATGACAGAGCTGTGGATTTCTATATTTTTGAATGAATAATCATTTCCTTTCATCACCTTTGACATGTATCACAGGGTCAGTTGTATGAGAGGTAGCACATTTGGTGCAGAAGGCTTTGGGTAATGTTCCCATACCAGGTTGAGTGACTGAAACACTGTAGTGTAGCACTGCACTCTTGAGTACGCTGTCTTTTGCATGAAATGTAAACCCAAGGTCCCATCTACTTGAGCTCAGGTGATATAAAAATCCTATGGTACTTATCAAAAAGAATAGGTGAAGTTCTCCAATGCCCTGGTTACATTTTGCCTAGTAGGCTTGAACTTTGTACTTTGGGCCTAGGTGGCAAGAGCCTGAATTCCCTACCCACCACCATTTGTAAAGAAATTGTAGATTTTTGCCTCATATTTCTTCTGTTCTGTTCCTCATAAAATCTGTGGTTTCTGTATTTGTGCGTCTTTGCAAGATCAGTGGTGCAGTGGTAGCATTGTTGCCTGATAACGATAGGTTCTCTGGTTTGATTCTTGGCTGGGGTGCCTTCTGTGTGGAGTCAGCATGTCCTGTTCGTGTGGGTTTGCTCTGGTGTTCTCCCATCTGATGAAGACTTATGGTCCTCTGCTGAAAATTGGCTTTAGTTCCAAGTCAGACTTTCCTCGTTAGCAAATGTTAAATAAATAATAATGACAAGCATTTGAATTTCAGACTTCATATTCTTCAGAAAGTACATGGTAACACAAAACCTTTCATTTTAGCAATGTTCTGTTTATAACATTAATATTTGAAATGTGTCGCTCTTTTGTGGCTGTGTTCCTCCATTACTGGCTTTGTCCAGTTTTTTTTTTGCACTGAGAGGTTGAGAGCTATGGTGAGAACTGAATTCACTGAATGATAGCCATTTAAGTTTCAGTCTACGTATTATTTACAAAACAGTTGATATGGCATAGTGGTGTGTTTTTCTGACTATTGTGCACAGGATCCAGGGTTCATGACTTAGCAATTTGTGCATGTACAGCTCTTATACCTGGGCACATTCCTCAGTATGATCTGCACCAGGAGGATGTCCCCACTGGGAGAATGCCTGCTCAAACTGTCTCCATTTCTTTGACCAGATATAGACAGTGCACCTGCTGGTATTGCTAACATGGGACAGGATAGACATCATACTGCAGCCAGTAAGGAATTTTCTGATGGCCTAAGCCCCACACCCCTGCTAACTCTTCTCTCACATATGTGCTGCAATAACCATAAGATGTAGCCTAAGGACTTGCTTGCCCAGCAACAGCAGATTCTCTGCCCACCTCCGGTCTATGATTCATCTCCAAACCCTGACCTTCATCAGAGCTTCATGGGAGGATCTGCACAGCATGCTCCTCCTCCCTAGGATGGCCACACCCATTCTCTCTTACAGCACCATCACATGTTCTGAACTGCTAAATAAACTCAGTTTGCCTAAGTCATAGTCGTAGCTTTATCCCTCTGTGGCACTGATACACAACTATTTATTGAACTGTATTCATATACCCTGAAGGTTTTCTCTATTTATTAACATTCTTTTGGTAAAATGTTGCACTTACCTTTAACTTGCACTCACAAATTAAAATTGCCCATTGTTTGGGGTGTAAGTCATTTAACCTTTTATACCTTCTTGTTAACACATAAAATCTTGACACATGGTTTTCTTTGGGATCATAATGCTCTTCATTTCCTTCTATCATATGGGGTCACCACTTATATTAAAGGTCACATTCTAGCTTATATTGTAGTTACTCAAATTTTATGTGTTAAATGATTTGCTGTCTTTCATTAACTGTATTTATAAGATGAAGCTAATCCTGATGTAAAGGACCCTTTTTCAAAGGAGATCTCAAGTAGAAAAGCTCCAAAAAACACTTATACGGGAGTACATCAACAGCTATGTAGACATATTCAGTTGACAAAGGTTGAGATACTACAATTATATTGTAAATATAAATATTCCATTCAGCATAATGTATTACATTTATCTCATCCCACTTTCACACAATTTGCAGTGCAAACCAAAAAACTATGTGCCCAGTTATATTAGAACTACATATAATCCAGTTATATATTATTATCCAATATACTTCCATAAACTTTGCAATATAAAGAACATATACACCTAGATAGATTATTACTATGTACAAGTTTAAATATACTAGAGTAAATGCCTGTTTAACATTCTGCGGTGGTGCAGCAGTAGCGTTGTTGCCTCACAGCAAGAGGTTCTCCCGTTCGATTCTTGGCTGGAGTGCGGGGAGTGCCTTGTGTGTGGAGTCTGCATGCCCTCCCAACGGTTTGGTGGGCATTCGAAAAACATGTGTAAATGGGCGTGCCTTCATTTAAAGTTGAACATCGAGCTGGCACCTCAGCGTTCATTAAAATCTACTGCCAATCATTAGTGGACTGGAGTTCTGCTGTGTCGACCCCTAACTGGGAAAAGCCGAAAGACAAACAAACAAGAGTAGATGCCCGTTTACCAAGTTTTTCTCAGCTTTTTTGTACCTTCATAAATTGTATATTTTCATTTATTGTTTTGAAACTGATGGCCATCACTGTGTGCTTCATTCTAACTTCCTCAAGCTTGTTTGGATACACCGGATCTCCTATTTTAGTGAGCATGTTTACATCTTACTTTAACTTCTCAGATGTTTCTCCCTTGTATAGTTTCTTAAGCAGTGCAAAAATGGACTCTAGCAGGGACAGGGAATGCCAATGGAAAATGCAGATATGCTGTGCTTATCTTTGTGAGTCATTAGTTAAAAATCTAATCTTTTTTTCCTTAGAAAGTGAAATTAAATCAGACAAAGTACTGGACTAAAAAAAAAAAAAATACATGGAACAAGTAAAGAAAACTCTGTCTGGTGTGATACAAGGCATGTGTACCCCAAAGAATATACCAATCTGGGCAGCAGGTAGAATAACAGACACTGAGCCCTCAATCAGCAGTTCTCAACCTAGAAGGATGTAAGCTACCTGTTCTGCCACAACAGTGCAGACCACAAACCTCTCAGTGCAAAACAACTAACTGGTCCGAAGCCCAAGTGTTTAAACCAAAAGGCTTAGAATAAGTTACACCAAGCAGTAATAAATACAATTGAGTATTTTAAGATGATGCAAAAGTAAAAAGAAGTAGGTAAAAACACAAGTACAGTAAAAGCAGATGAAATTTTTTTTTTTTTTTTTTTCTGAACAAGTGCTGAGATCAAAGAAACAGATTTGAGTGCTGAAACTAGAAAACTGGCTAGTTACAAGAAAAAAAAAAAAAACAAGCTAGAAGGCTTCCCTCAAACACAGAAGGGCTTGGGGGCTCAGAAGCCTACAAATAGTCTGTACCACTTAACAAGAAAGGCAGGAAATAAGCTTAATTTTTTTTTTTTCTATTTCCCAGATGCTCTCTTTGTACACAGTAGGAGTGCCTGAAATCAGAATATGATCTCACTGCACTCAGTTGAGTGAGCAAATGAGATGGGCCCAGAGGCAGGCTGAGGCGGGCAGTATCAATGCCACTAAGATTAACACCAAAACAATAACAGGGCTGGTGGGTGAGAATAACTGAAGAGCAGAATAACCAGTTAAAAATTCCTTCAACACTCCTTCATACACAGTTTAAATCAATTTAAATACTGTATTTTTTAAAAGTAAAAGTGCATAAAAAGGTACTTAAATTCTCTTATACGTCCAGCTGAATATAACCAAGTTCTTAGCTTGCCAAGCTGAAGTTTTAAAGCAGGAATTATTTCACATGCACCAGTTTAAATATGCAAGGACAGGAAATCACTGAATGTGGCTACCCCACACCTGTAATTACTAGCAAATAACAAAATTCAGCCAACACTAGCTTTTAGTTCAAGTTACTGAAGAGCAGAATAACCAGTTAAAAATTCCTTCAACACTCCTTCATACACAGTTTAAATCAATTTAAATACTGTATTTATTAAAAATAAAAGTGCTTAGTATGGTACTTAAATTCTCTTATACGTCCAGTTGAATATAACCAAGTTCTTAGCTTGCCAAGCTGAAGTTTTAAAGCAGGAATTATTTCACATGCACCAGTTTAAATATGCAAGGACAGGAAATCACTGAATGTGGCTACCCCACACCTGTAATTACTAGCAAATAACAAAATTCAGCCAACACTAGCTTTTAGTTCAAGTTACTGAAGAGCAGAATAACCAGTTAAAAATTCCTTCAACACTCCTTCATACACAGTTTAAATCAATTTAAATACTGTATTTTTAAAAGTAAAAGTGCATAAAAAGGTACTTAAATTCTCTTATACGTCCAGTTGAA